>NW_007726509.1:494333-507878 GCF_000696425.1 Galeopterus variegatus
GGCCTTCGGGTCGCCCTTGCAAGAACTTGGGTTTGGGGGAAAACGGCAGGAAGCGGACGCGTCCAGTCCCCGCGGGCCCGGGGTCCCGGGCCAGGGCTCTCGGCTGTCTGGGCTGGCCCCAGCCCTCTTCCCGAAGGCCCTTTGCCTGGACACCGCCATCTGCCTGCCCAGGGCCACTGATGCTCCGGGCGTCCGGGACAGAGGCACGCCCTCGCCGGGCCCGCGGCCTCGGCTGCCTCCAGCCTTCCGCTTTTGTCCCCGGCGTGGGCTCGTCCCCTCGCTCCTTTCACGCTGGAAAACCCGAGACCCTGCCAGCACCCAACTGCATTTACCTTTAGTGGGTTTGGAGTCTCGGGAAGGAAATGTTTCTGTGTTTTTCCTTTAAAATCATTTTGAAGGAGCTCCGTTTCAAGTGTAAAGACCCCAAACGTCCGCTTTCTAACTCTCCACCTTGGCCAAGGGACGCCAAACTCTGCATCGTTCCCGCCTCCCAGCGTGCTGTGGCTCCCCAGCCCGGGGCCACCGTTTCCCTGGGTCCAGGGTCTGACGCTGCCCGCTTTGGAGGCGAGTTCGGGGCAATTGAAATCTTTTCGCCTGGACTCGAATGCATTTCCCTAAAGGCCGACTGAGGGCTCCTAGGGCCACCACCAAGAGCATCCCCAGGGACCCCTGGGCACGGGGATGGAGCACGACAGTGTGACGGAGGTCAAAGCGGGCTGACTTCTGGGGAAATAGCTGACTCGGGTAGGGCGCCCTCGGAAAGGTCAAAGGCACCTCTCGGGCTCAGGCCATTTGCCTAAAACCCGAAACCATGCCAGGGACTGCGGGTCGGCCCCTCCTGAGGTGTCGCGGGCGGCAGTCAAGTTCCCACTCCAAGTAAGAGAAGTTAGTTACAGCAACACACGCACCAAGTTTAGCTTTCAAAGGCAGCACCGCGGGCGCTACTCAGCTAAGAGTTCCAGGTATAAATCCCGAGTTCGAAGCCCGGCAATGGTGATGATAACAACGAAAGCTTTTGCTCTTGTCCTCTAGATCGGGACGCCGGGCATTGGGCTTCCCGAACCTGCGCGCGCTGTCACTGCGCTGCGCGGCTCAGTCCTGAAACCAGAAACAAACAGAAAACCGCTGGCCCCTCCTTACTGAGTAACTAAAATGAATGGAGAGCAGGCGGCATGGGGCTCCACCGAGGGGTACCGGGAACCCCTTAGTCTAAAGGGCTCTTTCCGGAGCTTACGGAGTCCAGTGACACCGTGTACGAAATGAGGAATTCCTTTCCTCCAAGAGCGCTCATTTCAACGACATTGCAGAATTTTCCTTACTTTGCCCCTCTGAGAGAGAAAGGAAAGGAAACACTACCATGTCCATTTCTAATGCTCCCCTGGCATAATAGTGAAAATTACTTTTGTCATAATACAAAATAAAAAATACAACGAAGGGATATGTTGGGTGGATGCTGTATGACAGATTCTTCCAAATTTGTTTTAAGGGCGGGCGGGCGGAGGAGGATTGAGAAAGGCTCACGACAAGAATGGAATGGAAGTTTCCACAGTGAATTTAAAAAGTATTTGGCTACTTGGAAGAAAAAAGAAAAATAACAATTTCACTGGAAAACAATGACAGTTCATTGACATTTTTCTTCTACAGCTTTAGGTAAATAACTATCGGTGGTCTCAGAAAATATCTAAATATTTTACGTTTTTGATCTTCAAAACCCTCTTGATGAAATATGCATAGAAATGGGATTAGAATCTCAACAATTCTCTTAAATCAAAGTTACCCTTAATTTATAATGTGATATGTCCAAAATTACATTTTAAAAAACGTAATATTTCGAAAAGAATTATTTCTATAAAAAGAATTATTTCTATTTTAAATGACCATTTAAGTTTTTAAAAATTAGATAATGTGTTTTGCTATTGGTTCTGCACTTTATTACTGCAGTTAGTACTAATGTTACAGCGTGGAGAACAGTTTTGCTGAAGAGTAACATATATGTAAAAATAACCTGCTACACATACTGTCCAGTTTTGAACACTGGAATTTAATTAAACCTTTTTTTCTGTTTTCTCAGAAGTGGCTTTGAGATATTTCACTTTTGAAACCTAATTACTTTGGGGACGAAATTCCTTAGTTCTTCCACTACATCCTTCCTCCGTAGGAATGTTTCCATGGCATGCTGTGGTTAAAGTGTGATTATTTCACTTTAACTTCATAAATCAATTGTGCACCTCACAAGTAGCAAACTGAGAGACTTTTAAAATTAATATTTTTTTAATTTAGGCATCCCTTTGTAAACATTTTACCCTCATAAGTTTTTTGCATTACCACTAATATAACAAAGGTAATAAACTGGGTTACAACAGATAGAAGCCAAGCTCTATTTTTTTTTAGAGTTATATAGAGTCATTTAATAACAGCAGAATGCACCTGGTGGAAACACTGTAGAACTGAAGGTATCATTTAAGGTTTCATTGGAATATTTTATGTGGGATGACATCTACAATATGGAGAGCTGCTTTTAAGTATATTTGAATCAGCAAAAAGAGCCTTAATTATTTGGTTAAATTATATCAGAAGTTATACATAGAGACACATAGATATAAAATCATATATATGCATATATAAATATGCATATTTTATAAAAATATAATTTAGAATCTAATATACCATTAACATCTCTAGAAGGATTCATTCCGTGTATGCATTCTGAAGTAATAGAAAGTAGGAAAATAAAAATCATCACATGAATATACTGACAGCAAACACCAAATTTGCTGATAGTTGATGAATTTTCACTCTAATTGCAATAAATGCAAGTTTAAAAACTAAATTCCCTTCTCTTTCTCTCTCTCTCTCTTTTTTTTTTTTTTTTTTTTTTCTCATTGCTTCTTATACTTTTCAGCACTGAAGATTTTATATCATATTGTTCAAATATATCCAGCATATTTGGCACAAAAACAAAACAATAAATCATCAAATAAAAAATGAACTGTGACATATGCACATGGTTTTATGTGCCTTCAACCAGTGTTTGCCATTGCTAGCAAATACTGAATTTTTATGTCATAGAATCACCTCTTTTAAGCTCTATATGTGACACAAATGTAATTTATTTAATGATGATTAAAAATACTCATACATTTGGAAGGTGTAAAAATGAATGAGAATTCAAGGTAAAATTAAAACCAAACCCTAACTTAATGCAAAAGTTTTAAAAAATCTAATTTTAAAATATTTTAAAATAATTCAAAATATAGCAGAGGTTAAATGCAAGGAAAAAAATACGAATATACTTTGAAGTGATGAAAACAAACAATTTGAAATAGAAATTCCAAAAGAAGCAAGTTGGAAGTTAAACATTATGATCATTTATTTTCAATGATAGGGACATTTTAAAAATAGTCTCCCTTGTTTACTTTCCTTTCCACCCCTTTGCTAGAAGGGCAGATGGTTTTTGTTGAAACCTCTAATTCTTAATATAACAATTGATATCAATTAATATTGAAAATAATTATCTTATAATCATTCCCAAATATGAGTCACTTACTGTATACTGCTGCATGTACAGCTACAGGTAAACTCATTAAGCAAAGTCATATGAAGCTGTTTCTCTTTCCCTTGAATATCTGTGTATAATGTTGTGAATTTGAAATTACTCTGTCAGTCTTGCATATTGATAATGGTCAGCACTGAGTAACAAGGAGGAAATATTATTTTTTCAAAGCCTTAGGATTTGAGCATTTCAAAGACTGCAGACCTAAAGCTTTCAACTCCACTAGACAATATTAGTATAATATGGCTTAAAACATTTTAGAAATAAGAAAGGAGGTAATTATTTCAGATTTCTAGACGCCGTTTAAATAGGCAGGAGAACAAGATTTGCAGCTCCTTAGTCTTCTATTTTTGCCAAAGCAAAAAGAGCAACTAAAATAATATGGGGTTCTGAAGGACTACCCTATGAAGAAAGATTAAAGGAATTAAATATGTATAGTTTCAAAGGAGCATCCTAAAATAAAAATAAAAATAAAAAAAGAAATAAACGTGGTTTACAAGTACATAAAATGACTTTATGATAATTTTTTTAAAGAACAGGGTAGGGAAAGGATCATTTGCACTCATTATGAATGATAAGGTAAGAAATGAAAAATGTATCCTGAAGTTAGGTGAACTCAGTTTTAACAGGCATGGGTTGGGGGTGGCGGGATTCACAACAGTAAGATAGACCAGACAGCAGAGTTTATACTAAAGAGACCCACTGGAACCAAGAACCCTAGGAATTGTCTTGTGAGACCCCGAGAAGCTTTTCTGAGTCTGAGGCTGAGAAATTGGAGTCGCTGAGCAGGAAGGCAAGGGTTCATTTACACACCTAATATTTCAGTGATTTTGAGGGAAAAGCCAAGATTTTTTTTTTTTTTTCCTAGAAACAAAGGCAGAAGTGAGTGGATTTGGAAAGGTATGCATGTAGTCTGTTAAAAAACTTTCTTAGTTTGTTTTGTATCAGTAACCTTGAGAACACAGCAAACATGGTTAGACTGCAGGGAGAGGGGGCGGGGGGAAGGGGCAGGTGTGCAGGTGAGGTAGCACCTGTGGAGATTGGAAGGGATTTGCCCCAGGAGCTGTTAAAGGTGCTAGAATCTGAACTATAAGCAAGGAGAGGTCGTGTGTGTCCATGACAGTGAAAGCTGAATCTGGCTAGTTCATTCCAGTGCTCTCTCCTCCACCCCATCACTGAATGCTGTTAAATGCCAGGCAGTACCTAGTGTGCTTTTATATCCTTGCTTGATTTAATCCTTTCGACAACACCATTACCACGCCCATTTTGCAGATGAGGAACCTCATGCTTGGAGAGCTTAGGAAACTTGCCCAAGGTCACTTTGCTCTTGATCTAAACACACACACACGAACACACGCACACACGGACCCACATATGGGTCCACATGCATGGTAAGCTATGTTTCTTTTTTACCATCACTATGTGTTTCTATGGGTATACTATGAAGAGTTCCAAAATTTAACTCTGATCTCATCTTTTGCTTTTATCCTCCCCTGTGTCATGGTCTCCAGAAAATATCTCTGAAATTCTTCACCATGCAAATCTGAAATATTTAGGGGTCACATTCCAAAGTTATTTCTGGTCATCCACAGAGTTTGAGGAGCAGGTCAAGGTCCATTTGGCTGAGAGGCTTTTAAATTCTTAATAAAAATAAATGGATTACTAGTCTTTTCCTACCTCTACTCATTCAAAGTGGCAGCTTTAAGACTTTTCTAGATATGAAGTATTTGATTTTCCTGCCTTCAGCATTCCTCTAGTGCTTCTTATGTAACAGGTAGACTGCTAGGCTTGTTGGTGACAAAAGACAAATAGATGAGAGCAAAGGAGTGTCAGGACTGCTGATAAACACAGGTGTCCAGGGAGCTGGTGGGAGGGGACTCAGGAGGAAGAGGGGCCAGCACCACCTTGTGGGCTCAGGAAAGACTTCTTTTGTAGTAGAAATGATATTCAACTTGACTCTTGGAGGTTGGTAGATTTGTAGATGGTTCGGACAGATAGAGGAAGGGTGCAGTCAGATAAGGATGGGGTGAGGACAAGGTGCTCCAGGCAGAAGGAGCATCAGAAGCAAAGGTGTGAGTTTGTGAAACAGATCTGCGTGCCAGTTTCAGTATAGTTGGAGCAGAGATTTGAGGTCAGTTTGGGGGTGGCATGTGGCAGCTACAAATGACATGGACATGGACATAGAAAAGTCATAGGCAGTTTATACAACCTGAAGAAATTTGAACTTCAACCTGAGGGCAATGGGTTCTATCAAAGCATTGGAAACTGGGAAATAATATAATTAATACATATTTTAGAAAAATAAATCTGTCAAAGGTGGGTTGCTGAATTGGAGAGGGCAGAGATGGGGTGCAGGAGAGTTACTGCAGTGGTCAGACAAGGAATCATGAAGATCTGAATGAAGATGGAAGCAACGAAGATGGAAGGGGAGACTTAGGTGATGCAGTGGAGGAGTCTCCCCAATTTCTGGCCAGTAGCAGCAGTAGAGAAGACCAGGAAGAGGCTGGGTTTGGAGACAGACATCAGGATTCAGCTTAGCATGTACAGAACAGAATCAGAAGTGCTGGTGGAATACAGTCAGGAAGTCAGGGGAGTCAAGGAGCAGTCTCGTGTAGAAATATTGAATTGAGCATTCTTAGAATATCTGTGGTAGCTCAGACTGTCCAGAGAACGTGTCCAGTGAGAAGAGAGCATTAGCAGGGTCTGGAATCATCAGTGTTCCAGGGATGAGCAGAGAGGAGGGAATGAGCCAGGAGGCTGAGCCAGGAAGAGAAAGAGGAAAGAACAGGGTCTTTGAAACCAAAGGGAAATGGGAGCTTTGAGAGGAAAGCCATGTCCTGAAGGCCGAAGAGGGGACTGAAAAGATTACATTGGATTTGTCTATGGAGAGAGTCATGGTAACCTTCGCCAGAGAGATTCTGTGAAGCAGTAGCAGCAGAAACAGCAGAAAATGGGAAAGTGAATGGGATGTAAGGAAGCGGGGCAGGAGCTTGTTGGAAGAGAAAGGAAAACTGGTGGGTAGCAGGAGGAGGGAAAGAGCAATGTAGAGGTGTGTGCGCGTGTATGTGCGTGATGGAAGAAACGAGAAAATTAACATCCGTCATGTGCATTTTACTGAAGACCAGCCATTAGCTCCCACCTCAAACTAGCTCTTCCTCTTGTTTTCTCCATCGCACCATTATCCTTCCAGTTTCCAGACATGGATCCCCGGGTTTGTCTTTGACCTCATCCAATCTGTTGCCAACTTTTCTTTTTGGATTTTTGCTTGTTATAATTTATCCCCCTTTTCCATCCGTATTGACATCATCCTGGATCAAGTTCTCATGACCTCACACCAGATTTCTTTCAAAGATCTCCTAAAAAGTGGTTCCTGCTCATTTTATACAGTACTTCCAGATTAATCCCCTACACCACATTTCTGCCAGCTATGTTCTCCTACACATCTTGAATTCAGTGTAATCTCTTGAGCACATTCCTGCAGGATGAAGGGCCACCCTCCCTGTCTTCACTTGAAGGAGGGTCAGATCCCTCTGCCTCAGGGGAAATTCCCTCTCAAGGGCCAACCACACGCTTCACCATGGTCTCCATGTCTCCTTCATGACCCTTGAAGTATAATTGACAATGTGTTTTAGCTATTTGAATATATGCAGGGAGGGGTCGGTGAGAGGGAGGTGTGAAACCACCCCTTTCCTGGCTTCGGGTTTCTTTGTGGAGTGACATTGCTCAGCGTAAAACTCCTGGCCTCTTTCCATGCCCTCATTCATCCTCCACCATAAAATATTGAATTACCTGGTTTGTAGCTTTGGAAGCAGAAACCAGGTGTAGTAGACAGAATCCTAAAATGTACCTCCCAAATTTCTCACCCTAATTCCTGGGACTGTGAATATGATAAGATTCCATGCTCTGGTTATGTTACATTAACAACAAAAAGCGGGGCATGCGGATTTTTCATGTGTGGTTAAGGTAACTAATCGGTTGGCTTTGAGTAAAACAATAGGGAGATTTTCCTGGGGAGCCTAATCTAGTCACAGGAGACTGTTAAGAATGGAAAGTTTTCTCAGGCTGGGGCACAGGTGAAAGCAGAGGATTCCACTTGCCTGCCATTGTTGGCTGGAAGATGGAGGAAGCACGTGCAAGAATGGGTGAGCAGTTCCTAGATGCGGAGGGTGATCCCTGGCTGACACCCAGCAAAGAAACAAGGCTGCATGGAACTATATTCTGCCAACCACCTGCATGAGCTTGGAAGTGGATCTTTCCCTAAAGCTTCCAGGTAAGAGCTCTGCTTAGCCTGCCCTATGAGTTTTGGGCTTGTGATACCCGTAGCAGAGAATCCAGTTGAGCCCAGCTGGACCTCTGACCTACAAAAATGTGTAAGCTGCTAAATTTGATAAGTTGCTAGTTTGACAGCAATAGAAAACTGGTACACTGAGCATGCTCTTCACCTCCCCTGATTGTTTTGGGTAGACACTGCCTGTGTATTGGTTAGTCTCCCTATTTCTGGGGCTCTGTGGCAGGAAGCCACATACCTAAGCCATGTTCTCCAGAAGTTCTATAAGTGACAAAGCTGATGTTTTGGTCTCTGCTTGACTGCCTTATCTATCTCATGGTTGGTTCTGGATTATTGGGGAGCAGGGAAGTCTTTTATTAGCCCCCCTCAAAGCACACTATATAATCGTCTTCTGATTCACTCTCACCTCCACACAAACACATAACCACTGGATTTTGAACACCTTGCTCGTGAGGCTATGTTTTAGTGTTTTTAAATTCCCTAAGCAGTACTGCATAAGCTGAATGTGTATCCAGAGCCCCTGTGGGTCTCGTTGACCACAGATTCTGGTGCAGGAGGTCTGAGGAGGAGCCTGTGATTCTGCATTGCTAGTAAGTTCCTAGTGCTGCTGCTGCTCCTGCTGGCCTGGGGCCTACACCCAGAGTCAACAAGGCCCCGGTATACTGCCTGGTCTCCAGCAAAAATCTTGCCCAGCACACACTAGTCTGCAGTGTCTAAAAGGTTTCTGTGAATGCAAATTGATAGTAAAGCTATCTCTGATTGGACTTTTTAAGCTATTGTTATGGACTGAATGTTTGTGTCCCCCCAAATTCATGTTAACCCCTAATCCCCAATATGACAATATTAGGAGTGGGGCCTTTGGAGGTCATTAGGTTAAGATGAGGTTATGAGGGTGGGGTCCTTGTGATGGGATTAGTGTTTTTATAGAAGAGACCAGATCTCTTTCTCTCTCTCTTTTTCTGTCTCTCTCTCTTCCTGTCATGTGAGGATGTAGCAGGAAGGCAGCTGTCTGCAAGCCAGGAAGAGAGCCCTCACCAGAACCCAACCACATTGGCATCCTGATCTCAGACTCCCAGTCTTCAGAACTGCGAGAAATAGATGTCTGTTTCTTAAGCCACCCTGTCTGTGGTACTTTGTTACAGCAGCTGAGCAGACTGAAGCAACCACGATAGTAGAAGTTACCTTTTACCAGTATATCTTTTGTCAGGCCTCATACTGAGTGCTTTATGAGCATAATTCCTTTGACCCTGGAGCAGAGAGTGGTCCATAATCACTCCCTTCACTTTGCAGATAAAGAGACTAAGATTCAGTAATTGGCCCATTTGAAACCATGCAGTTTGCTTCTGGAGTGTCCAGTAGGAACCAGCAAGCTAAACCACCTTGCAAGATGGGTCATAGCATGATAATATTATCAGTCAAATTTCTTTATTGGATTTTGACAAGCTGCCTTTAAACCATGTGGATGTTCTTTCTTATTCTAGAGCAACATTGTCAAATAGAAATATAATGTGAGCCATATATGGAATTAAAAATTTTCCAGTAGCCACATTAAAAAGAGAAATGGGTGAAATTAATTTTAATAATGTTTTATTTAACCCAATCTATTCAAAATATTATCATTTGAACATGTAATCAATATACAAATTATTGAAATATTTTACGTTCTTTTTTTGTACTAAGTCTCCGAAATCCTGTGTGTCATTTATGTTGAAAATACATCTCGATTTAGTTGAATAGCAATTTTGCTACTTTTCCACTAGTGTTCAAGTGAGCCCTTTTTAAAATCTGCTATCTGGTGAAGACCATGAAATAATGCATTTTTCTTGACTCACTACAGCATCACTTGATTGACCCAAAGGCGGAAGAACACACATGCACAGCAACAACAACTGAATTGCAGAGGTCCACTAACCACTGTCCACAGCACTAATGCATTTTCACAGCCCCAGATGAGCCACAAGGTAATCTCATGCAGTGTTCGTTTCCACTCAACATTCACCAGCCACGATGGCTCAGCCTATAAAATAGTGCTTTGGCTTCTTTGAGCTCTGAAACAATATTACAAAAGCAGCTCTTGTCCCTTTCTTTTCCAGCAAAACTAGATTTCTATGAAATTCATCTGATGGATTCTTACATCTAACCAATACAGACTACAATTAGTTTCTATTTTCAATAGGCCATGATTTTAAAATGGTATTGCCAAGTGGTTAAAAAAAATACTCATTTCCAAATAGGAATTCCTATAAGCAGGTTTATTTTGAAATACAGCCTATAGATATTTTTTAAAAAGTCACTCAATATGTGAATTTGCTACCAATCTACCTACTGCTACCAGTACAGCAATAGTTTAATACAGTGAGGCAACTTTTGGTCTAAGTTATGAAGTCAATCTTCTCTTTCTTCCAGTCCTCAGAATAAATAACGAAGGAGAGGAAATATGGGGACAGGTCTGTAACAGAAACCACTAGCCCTACCTGCCTGAACCGGTTCTCAGGGACTTGGTCTAAGTTATGAAGTCAATCTTCTCTTTCTTCCAGTCCTCAGAATAAATAACGAAGGAGAGGAAGTATGGGGACAGGTCTGTAACAGAAACCACTAGCCCTACCTGCCTGAACCGGTTCTCAGGGACCACTGGGAACCCTTGGAGGTCTGAGTGTCTCTTTTGGACAAACATACCTGCTTTTAACCTTTAGCCCTGACTTGAATACAGAGGTCAAGGGCTGATGCATGGACCCTAAAATGGATATGGACTCTCCCCCATATTCTCTTTGGCTCCATTAGCCATAGGCAGAAGATATGTTTTTTTTGTTTTTGTTTTTTTTGTCTTTTTCATGACCAGTAAGGGGATCGCAACCCTTGGTGAGGTGTCACCCGCACCGCGCTCAGCCAGTGAGCACACCGGCCATTCCTATATAGGATCCGAACCCGCGGCAGGAGCATCGCTGCACTCCCAGCACCACACTCTCCCGAGTGCGCCATGGGGTCAGCCCAGAAGATATGTTTTAAGTGATAGACCAAGAAGCTTCTGAATGAAACCAGTATCTTCTTTGAGTGACATCCTTCAGCTAAATGGGAAAATACCCAAGTGTCAAGGAGCATCTTAAAATCAACTGCACTTGAGGAGCAAGAAGGTGAGTTTAGGGACTTTACTGTGGCTTTGAGTACTCTGATTGGGTAGTTTTATACCAATAAAGTTTTCTGATGAATAATAGAATTGGAGTCTATAAAACAACTGATACTTTTAGAGTCTGCTTGATTTTGTAGTCTGCTTCATTTTAGGCATTTTAGCTAATGTATTCAAAACTGTTTCCACCACAATGAATTAGAAACAAAACACATTGTTTCTAAGTTGAGCAGGAAAAAAAAAGAATAAATGTATGAATAAATAAACAGGGGTCCTCTTCCTCATTTCCCACATCATCCCACAGTGAACTCTCCTTCCCAAATGGAATAGTTTATTTTGGTTCCTTGTCTTTATAGGTTATCTTTTTTCTTTCATTGGGGGACTAATGAGATAGAAAGGTATGATGTTTTCCCCTTTATATAGCATTTGTGTTTAAAAATAACTGAATTCTTAAACTGCTAGACATAGGCAGGAAGGGTAGAGATTAACTGTAGACCAGTGTGATAAGAAGAGCCCAATGACCCTCTGTGAGCCAGTAGGCGGTGGATAAGATCCACGTTGAGTGTTAAATGTGGACGATGGTGGGAAACAGAAATGGTAAAAAATTCCCTAAATCTGGCTAAATATTAGATTTCTAAGGAGGCAACTCACTCTTGAACACTTGGAGTAAAGACATGAATATATATATGTGTATATACATATTATAAAGACAAATATATATATATATATATTATAAAAACATGAAAAAAAATATATAATATACATGGGCAAGTTAGTTACTTACCTTACCCTAGCTTCAGTTTCTCATCTGCAAAATGAGAGACTTGGACAAGGTAAGCTTTCCAACTCTATGAATGTGCCATTTGGAATTGTGGGAAATTGATCTGGCTCTGGTGCTGACCCAGGTCAGCATATGGCTGCAGCAAACTTAGATTTTGAGTAGGGAGGAAAAAGGAAGGAAATAGGGGAACACAGACTCAACTCAAGACAGTACATTTTAAGGACTTTACCATTTTACATAGGGTTCCTCTAATTTCACATAAGTATCACTTATTCTATCAAGCAGGTCTAAGGAGATACGATTTATAACAAACAAACAAAAACAGCTTTGAGATTCTGCACCTTCCTGGAAATAGAGAAATGCATTGCTGTTCTATAATTTGCACAAGACTTGAGATTACAGAGAAACACATAATTACTCAATTAAGGTTATCTATAATAACTTATTATGACAATTATTAAAAAATATTAAAATTCAGCATTTTCACTAATTCTGTTTCCTCCATGTCAACCCAACTAGAGAAGTGTCACTATGTATTGTCTTACAAAATAATAGCTTATAAAATAATATGGATGGAGAATATAGTCTAATTCCTTCAGAATAAAAGATTCTTTATTATTATTTTACAACTACTAGTACCTCAAATTGGTGCTTTTTAAATTGAAATAAAATTTTTTAAATTTATAATCTCATATAGACTGTAGAGAAATTCCCCACAAATATAGCAGAATTCCTTAGGAAGGGAATACAGAAACTTGCAACGGATATCAAATCACCCGTCTGTTTCAAACATAGAAAGTCAACTCAAGAACCAAGAGTACAGGCAATCTGTGAAGGAATCATGAGATGCCTATATTGATCAATTGAATGGCCAAGTGTTGGCCTAAGAGTGTTTCATAGGCACTTGGAAAGAAAGCAAATAGTTTCATATTAACTCTGCCCTCTCCAAATTTGGGAGACAGACTTTGATACGAAATAGTGGGCTGAGATTATCACTAGCCTGCTTTCTTATGTGGTCATGGAATTATCACACTCCACAAAAGCTTTAAAATTCCATGTTGTACTATAAAATAAAAAATAGCTGAAAAAAGCCAGCAACAATAGAAGTAATAATTATATTCTCTAACACCAATATTACATTTTCTTAATTCATAAAACTGCTAAGATATGCTTTGGAATGGTTACATATTTCACATATTATATTACATTATTAATATTATATAATTGATATTTAAGAAATAATTATATTTTTATAGATAATGCACCATGCACTGAAAGAGAACATTAAACATTTTTGTGGAGACTTTTAATGAAACATCATTGTCTATTTCTTTTTTTTTTTTTAAAAAAGATGACCGGTAAGGGGATCTCAACCCTTGGCTTGGTGTTGTCAGCACCACACTCTCCCGAGTGAGCCATGGGCCGGCCTAGTCTATTTCTTAATCAAACAATGGTTGTCAAATTTAAACTTTTTGATATGATTGTTTTAGACATGCTTAGAAAAACACTAAGATTTAAATTTATTTTCCAGAAAATGAAGCAAATTTTGCTACCTTGTTAGAATGAATAAATGGTGCTAATTCTATTGATTTCACCTCTTTTTGAAAGGTAGAGAGGAAGAGTAAAAAGAATTTTTGATAAAATTAAACAAAAACATATGAAATACATATATTACCTAACAGGCGATTTCCAATTTATATGTACATGTGCAATAAAAGCAATATACAGAGGTCATCCAAAATTACTAAAAATGATTAAGCATGCACACAACATGAAGAATTTCATCACATATTTTTACA
>NW_007726509.1:508731-511281 GCF_000696425.1 Galeopterus variegatus
GGCCAGATCCATACTGGCAGCATACCCATTACCGCAAATCGTAATTGTACCCCATGTCCCCCACCCAATTAACCCCATCCCCCCTACCTCTTCCCCCTTTCCCCACTCCACTTTGTATCCCTTGGTAAGCAAGTCCAATACACTACGGTGGTCTTTCTTTCATTCCTTCTTTCTCTCTTAGCTCCCACATATGAGTGAGCACATGTGGTATTTAGCCCTCTGTGCTTTGCTTATTTCACTCAACATAAGTTTCTCCAGGCTCATCTACGCTGTTGCAAATGGGAGAATTTCATTCTTTTTTATGGCAGAGTAGTATTCCATGGTATATATATACCACAGAGAAATGTGGATGTTATGAATTTTTAAAGCATTCCATTTTAAGAAGTTCTGTAATTGTCAAGTTTTCAATTTAGAGAGCATCTCACGTTTTAGACAAAAGTATCCTAGATCAAGTTTTTTTCCTTAACACAGGAATGGCGTAGCACTTTCCTTAGCACTTGATGGTGTATTCAAAGCCAGCAAGGAGGTTATGTGCCCAATGCACATGTCCAAAATTCTAAAATAGGAACTATTTTGTTTAGTTGAGAACTCTCTCTCACCAAAGACACCAAATAATGAAGTGAACTTCTAAGGAGGAAAGAAGAAAACTTTAGCAAGTGTGCCAGTGGGGCTCCACGTTTAGGCTGCAGACACCGCCTCGGGCACGAGGGAGCTGACCTGTCGAACCGAGCCAGCTCCCAACTTAGCTCAGTGTTGAACAAACAGTGCCCAGCTATGAACAGTGCAGGGTGCACTCACCCCAGAAGACCTGGGCAGATCCTCCTCTTGATTCATTCACTGCTCTGGAGGTCACTATTTAACAGTGGCACAGTGGAAAGTGACATGAAGTGAAATGAAAGATGTAGCTATGTTTTCCCCCTCATTAACCAAGCTTACAAGAGAGTTCATTTCTTTTCTTTTTGCCTCAGGCACATATAGGCTAGAATTTTCATTTTGTTACTGAAATGATTCCCCCCCCACACACACACCCTTCCCAAGTAGAGTGGAAAAGGATTAAGTCTTTGGGTTAACCCCTTTGTTACTAGGAATGAGATGGAAATAAAGTTACTTGTAAGCTTTCATATCACTTTTGTGTGTGATATTTCTTTCTCATCCTGATAAACACGGGTTTGATTAATCATACTCTCCCCAAGACATTCTGTGAGTGAAGACCTGATACTGCCTTAAGACAAAGCAGCAAGAGAAAAGCCAACTTTAGTCAGAATGTTATTCTGTTACTTATCTTTATACTTACACAAACTAGGATGTTATACTGAAGGAAAAAAAAAATCATTTGATTCCTAATACAATAGAGAATAGATGCAGCAAAAGTGGAATATTCTCTTGATTTTTACTAAGCTTGAAATATCTGAATCTAAAAACAAAAATGTGGATAGATACATGTAGAAAAAGCTGGATCACCTGAAACTTATCAAGTAGCTTCCCCCCTCCACCCCCACTCTTCAGAACCTAAAAATAAAAACTTCTATAGAAAAAACATTCTCTCTTTATTGATCTTTAAGATTTTGGAATGTTGAAGTCAAAGCACATATACTTCAATTCACTCCTCAAGAGAAATACTGAAACGAGAAATGACTGAAAGAGAAGCGGATTCAGCATTCCTGAAAAAAGCTGATTTCCCCTATGAGACACATTTTTGGATCTTTGAAAGTAACTATGTTTCCTTTCTATTTTCTTCAAAAAGAAATCTAATATATAAGTGTATATATGAGGGTACTTCAAAAGGTTCATGGAAAGATTCATATTATCTTTTAATTCTATTTTTCCTCAGATTTTTTTAAGTGCCCTTGTACTATTGGCTTAGTAGGTCAAGGAAATAATTTATCATACCAGGAACAGCCTGGATTGTAGAACAGCAGCTCATGAATGAGTTGGATTTTGGTTTTCCCAGGTTTTGGCAGGTTTAGGGGTCATAAAGATAAGAGATTAGGTTGTTTGACCTCTGAGGATCCAGCAAGGGTTCCTAGTCTATGAGAACAGAGAACAGTGGAATTGGTTCCTCAAAGCCTATTTATGCTAATAGGGTTATGATGACTGAGTAAATTTTACTAGACAAATAACAGTGGTTTCTGACATTTACTGAGCTACTCTGAGCTCTAGGCATGAGGCAAGGGCTTCTCATGCATTATCTCATTTCATCCTCTTGCTAATTCTATTCCGTTAGGAATGATTATCTCCTTAGGCTTAAAGAGTTTAAACACCTTGCCCAAGGCCACTAGAGATGGAACAGTGAAAGTAAGAATTTGACCCTGTGCACAGAGTAGACAATCTTTGAATTGCATGCATTTTAGAAAACAATGTTGTTCTTCATATTTCTCATTCAAGAGGTTTCATAGACAATGGCTTTCCAAAATGACTGCTTTTGTTTCTGAAGGGCAGCTCCTCCCAAGTTAAGGGGGGATTTGCAAATAGGCCCACTCTAGAAGTACAGCATAAGGAAATGAACTACTTTAGAGACACTGAACCCAGATAGATGGATAAATATTTCTA
>NW_007726509.1:511700-512445 GCF_000696425.1 Galeopterus variegatus
GGGGGGATTTGCAAATAGGCCCACTCTAGAAGTACAGCATAAGGAAATGAACTACTTTAGAGACACTGAACCCAGATAGATGGATAAATATTTCTATGACTTTTTCAGAACGGTACTTAAGGAGCAGAGACCATCTCAGATTGGGTTTGAGCCCATGACCTTATGGTTTAAATATAAAATGCATTAAAGTTCTTTATTTAGAGAGCCACATGCCATTTTTAGGAAGCAGCTCCAATTTTCCCTCTGAGTTTAGTGGGAGTACAATGCAAAAAGGTCTCTCCATAGTATCATTAGTATTCATTATTTATTAGCACTTGATGGTGTATTCAAAGCCAGCAAGGAGGTTATGTGCCCAATGCACATGTCCAGTGCAAAGCTAGACTCTAAGGACAGAGCAGCACTGGGGGGTTCTTGACAAAGTGAGAAAACCATAACAGGAGAGTCCCACTCAACGGTCACCCGACATGGGACACAGAGAAGTCGATCTCCACTTTCAATTGAGAAGAAAGCTCCAGGAGGCTACCATGTAAAAAGTTTCTTAACATTGACTTCTAAGCCCTGGGTTGTGACCTGTTAATTGGTTGTTAGTTAACAATAATGATAATGATGATGAAAATAAAAAAGAAAGGTAAGAAGTATAATAGAAAAACTGGAAAATAGAGGGCGTCACGAGTAGTAAGGGCGAATCCTACTTCCTGAAGCTCTTGTTTTGATTGATATGTCTATCCTGAGTCATGGCATGCAA
>NW_007726509.1:512481-514671 GCF_000696425.1 Galeopterus variegatus
AATTGGTTGTTAGTTAACAATAATGATAATGATGATGAAAATAAAAAAGAAAGGTAAGAAGAAGTATAACAGAAAAACTGAAAAATAGAGGGCTTCACGAATAGTAAGGGTGAATCCTACTTCCTGAAGCTCTTGTTTTGATTGATATGTCTATCCTGAGTCATGGCATGCAATTTATTTCTTACAGTTACTTGCTATTCAAAAAAGTTTAAAGTCTCTGGCCTAAAATGTCTTTTTTTTTCTTAGTACTCATTTTTTTACATGACTTGGTGCTGGAATCTCTGTGGCTCTCCACAGGTCTCCCAACCTTTCTGTGCCTCAGTTTACTTATTCTCCAAGTCTAAAACCATGCCATTTTCAAAAAATTATCAAGAATACTAAATTAAACCAAAACTGGTAAAGACCTTTGAAAGGCTAAACACAGTCATTGAAGGCAAAGGATTACTATAGAATATATCAGAGTGAAGCTGTTTGAAGGTCGCCCTTCTGTGGAATACCATCAAATCATTTTGTTTGAGAGGTGAAAAGATTCTTAGCAAAAAGATTCACAGCGCAAACTATTTATCTATTTATTTTTGGCAGCTGGCCAGTACAGGAATTGAACTCTGGACTTTGAATATCGTCAGCACCATGCTCTAACCTGCTGAGTTAACCAGTCAGCCAATCTATTTATTTATAGAGGGAAAAGGAGGCTCCAAAAAATGAGTGGCCTTTTCAAGCTTCCAAAACAGTGGCCAATCTAGGACCCCTTGACCTATAAATTAATGTCCCACCCCTATAGCCTGCCACCCCTCCAACTGACCTTTATTTTTCTACTTCTTACACAAGGGAGGGTCTTGTGAAATTTTATTTATAGAAAATTTACAACTTGTGGAAAACAAATTGATTTCTTCCCTTTCAAAGCGGTTTCCTGATTGCAATCACATAAATTAAACTCTGGCTCTGAAGAAGTTGCACAGACTGAGTAATACATCTCTAAGAAGAGATACTGAGAATTCTTTAAGTCTCAAGAAATAATGCAATAAGATGCAAAGAGTAAATATTACTAATCTTCTGCCTACAATGTCAACCAGGAAGGTATCTTAAAATTGTATTGGAGAGGAAGAAGGAAAAATGTTTCCTTTCTTCAATGGTCTAAACTGAAAGTAAGGGGAGAACCAAAAAATGTCACCCAAAATGTCCTACTTGTCTCTCCAGAGGAAAAAGTGGTCTAAAACACAGACTTGGACGACACAGCAAGGTCGTTGCTCAATTTCATGTTGTAACACTGTCCTAACTGTCACCGAGGGCTGGGATGGCAGCTGTTGCAGCAACTCTTCTGCAAGGTGTTTCCTGGGCTTTGCTGACAGGGAGCTCGGGGGAGGTGTAATCTCCAGTTTTGTGCAGACCAGATAAGCCTTCTGCTCCCAGCCACTATCTTTTAGTGCCCAAGCTGTAGATAACACAGTTTCACACCCTGCTGCCCAAGTCCTGCTTTCCCAATTTGTGGGTCTTTATTGCTAAAGTCTTTTGTGTTTCCTTTATCACACACATTTTATCATCCTTCTCCAAATGCCCTTGTCAAAGTCAGCCTTTGAACTTCTTTTACATATACAAAGAGTGGGACCAGTGCTTCAGGATATGTAAAAGCCTTATCTTATAATTTTAAAGAAAGAGGAACAGAGTCATTGATCTTTCTGCTATGATATATCTTCTTGGTGCTGGTGTGTGTGCATGTGTATACTAGGGGGTAAGATGTACAATCTCATTGCTTATCTTTAAGGCATAATGCAATAGATTTTCCTATACAAATATTTTATACCTTTTGTTGTTGCACAAATTAACCTGAGTCCTGGGGCAGTGCAAAAATGCTAAGTGCCAACTTGTGCTGGATTGCACTGAAGGCGCCACTGTGGGTGGGGCTGACTTTGGGGTCGGGACTTTCTGTGTTGACTGTACACCAGGCCAACTCAGGGTTTTCTTCCTTGTGCAGTTTGCGGTCGATCAATAGTTGGGGCCTTAATAAGACTCTTGCCTCGCTCTCACTTGTTATGGGGATCTCTGGAACTGAGTATCAATCCTTGCACAAGGACTTAATGCTTGCTCCTATTACTTCTCTCTCCTTAATGTGGAAGACAGATGGAATCCACTTGGAGCACATCAGGTAGGTTTATAACTTTGTCCTTCCCTTTTAATTAATTTATTTTTTTG
>NW_007726509.1:515150-517262 GCF_000696425.1 Galeopterus variegatus
TTTCTGTGTTGACTGTACACCAGGCCAACTCAGGGTTTTCTTCCTTGTGCAGTTTGCGGTCAATCAATAGTCGGGGCCTTAATAAGACTCTTGCCTTGCTCTCACTTGTTATGGGGATCTCTGGAACTGAGTATCAATCCTTGCACAAGGACTTAATGCTTGCTCCTTAATGTGGAAGACAGACGGAATCCATTTGGAGCACATCAGGTAGGTTTATAACTTTGTCCTTCCCTTTTAATTAATTTATTTTTTTGCATAGCTCATGTCAAGCCCTACCCTGCAACTGTGAAAATGGGACTAGAAAGGTGGGGAGACGGGGGTAGGTGGAGAAGGGAGCACTCCTGCCTTCTCTGGGCACAGAGGCAACTTCTTAATGTGGTGCATGGGCTGCAGCAAACACAGGGAGTGTCGCTGTCCCATAGAAACTACAATGCCTTGTCAAAAAAATAGTTCTGTTTGAAGAACTTCTCTAAAGGGAGGTGCAGAGGGTGGAGACCTCAGCTGAGTCAGGAAGACTCACCATGGGCAGGTCCCCTGGGTCTGTGGCTCCAGCAGGGACATCTGCCATGACAGGAGAGGAGCTTATTTCAGTGTTGCCAAGTAGAGAGGAGCTGATACATCTCAGCAAGATTCAAACTTGGTCATCAGGATTCTGGGTCCTCTCACTAATTTCCTCTGTTCACATCATATCTCTCTGTTCTCTTCCTCCTCTGCCCCCTTCTTTACTTTTCTTTCTTCCTTTTTTTTTTTAATCTTACCATTGCCTACCAAGTGGTGGATGGGCTCCACCACAGTGTTTTGTGGTGTGAGGAACTTCCTCCATACCAGCATGGCCATTGAAACAAGCCAATTGATTTGGTTTTAAACAAATCAAGATTTGCGTAAACTGGCTCTGAAACCAGCTTCCACACACCAGCTCGAGCACTCACCAGGTTCCCAGTTCTCCGTTGCCTCTGTCCAGGGTCTGAGGGTCTGAGTCACCCCACATGGCTCCTTGGCGTCTGACAAATGAGCAAAGGGCTGTCACTTCTGCAGCGCTCCNGCGTAAACTGGCTCTGAAACCAGCTTCCACACACCAGCTCGAGCACTCACCAGGTTCCCAGCTCTCCATTGCCTTTGTCCAGGGTCTGAGGGTCTGAGTCACCCCCACATGGCTCCTTGGCGTCTGACAAATGAGCAAAGGGCTGTCACTTCTGCAGCGCTCCCCACTGCCTGGAGCACTGAGGACTCTCCCAGGTCCTATTCTTACCCTTGTGGTAATTTCCTGATGGAATCTACAGCAATGGAGATAATTTTCAGAAGTCTTTTTCTTTTTATCTTGTAAAGAATTCTTGTAGGCTTCTGGGAAGTGAGAACAAATGAACTGTCTTTCTGACATCGAGAATGTATAATGAAAGCTAAATGCAGAGGCAAAAACCATTGTCACCCTTTGTCCTCTCCATCACTAGCCCTGGACACAGGAGCGAGAACGTCCTCACCCCTCAGCCTGGCCAGCACTGTTCCCAGGGTGGGCTTGCTCCTTAATCACATGCCAGTTAGGATTCCTAGTGCTCAGACTGGCATTTTATTTAAACGTTGCATAATATTTCAGTATAAGACCTGGGAAGAGGGCACTGAACGCCTTTGCTGGAGTTTACTGGGCAGTAGGAGCTATTAGATTGGGGAAAGAAGAAGGGTTGCTTCTTAATTTTGGCTCATACATCTGCTTCTAGGTGTGGTGCAGGACCCAGGAAATAAAGAATAGGTGTTCAATACATGTTTATTAAATAAAAATTGGTGAAAATCAGCATCAAAAATACATTTATGGGGATAGCATAAGGAATAAAGGTGATATTAACAATGGCAACCACCAGTGTCTATTTCATGAGGAACCCAGCACCAGACACCTTGCATACAGCAACCCTGGCACAGAGAGATGGGAGATCTGCCAAGGTCATGTACCTGATAGTCACATTTAAGCCCATACTTGCACAGAGGAGGGAGGGGCCTGTGGTCTGCTCAGTGCTGGAGTTTGTGGTGGAGAGAAAGGAAGAACAGCCTCTCCAGCCAATCCCACTGGGCTGCTAGCGTCTCCTGCCTATACTGCGGTGGCCATTCTTCCAGCTTCTGCCC
>NW_007726509.1:517519-547829 GCF_000696425.1 Galeopterus variegatus
CAGGGCACTTAGAATTTCAGGCCCTGGAATACCTCGACCTGGGAGTACCTGTCACTCTCAGCCTGCTCTGCCATGGCCTCTGTCTGTCTCTCAGATATGCCAAGCTCTTGCTGCCTCAGGACCTTTTCACCTGCTTTCCCTCTGCCTGGACCACTTGTCCCCCACCCCTCAGTTTTTCCCATGGCTGTTCCACTAAAGTAGGGGCTAAAGTTACCCCGCTCCCTACCCCTGCACCATCACTGGTATCTCATCACATATGCTGATTTATTTTTGCCACGGCACGTGTCTTACTTATTTGTGGTCTGCCTCCACCCCCCAGGTAACAGGTGGGGTAGATGCAGTGAGGGAGAGGCTTTGTTCTATTCACTGCTGGAGGGCACCCAGCATCAAGAAGAGTACTTGGAACAAAGTAGATATTCAATAAATACCTTTTATGAATGAATGAATGAATCGATCAATGGCAATGAACTGTAGCTGCCACCTTGTCTAGCCTGTTTGCACCCTGAGGCAGCCCAGATCCTAGAGTGAGGGCATATCTACTTCCAGGCACTGAGTGGTGGGAAAACAATCTCCCTCTGCTACTTGCTCTTTTATCACCAGGTCGCAGTAAGGCCAGAAGCCCAGCCACCTCCTTCACTCCTCCTCTCTATTTTGTGATACTCTTGGTGCCTTGAGGGCTTTGGAGGTTAATGTGGTCAGCAGCCCAAGGAACCACTTCAGACCGCATTGAGTTTCAGGCACAGTGATAACCACACTGGCCCACAGTACAAGGAGACCTCTCCTTAGCACACTGTTGCCAGTGCTTTTGTTATGCAAATATATGGTTTTTCTCATTCAGAGGGTAAACATTTCTGGTCAAATCAAAACCAAAGAAAAACAGCAAGGAAGACTCACCTATGCAGTCCCCTCAGTCCCACAGCCCCAGCCTGCTCCCCTCTTCTTACAATGGTAGACAACTGTTTCCATTGCTTTCCTAGTCTTTAGGGTACAGGCTAAATTGGGGTAGGAAGGATCTCTCTGCATTTGGGGAACTCACATCTGATGCAAGTCTGAAACTCCAGTCAGTCTTAGAACTGTTTCCAGATATTTAGGACATGTGCAGATGATACATAGCATGTGTATGGATGAGTAGTGATTGGATCTAAACTAAACATCCCAAGTGCTTGCAAGCAGCATGTAGGGAGAAGCCCCGGCCTCCCTCCTGGGGGGCTGCACCTGGCATCGTCTAGTCTAGAACCAAGCATAGAAATGGCAGGAGAAGGAAGGGGCAGCAGCGTTGCATGAACGTTTCCCTGGGCTGAGCAGGGCTCAGGCAAAGCAAGAAGCCTGAAGGGCTCTGATGCAGGGCTGCCCACCCACAAGTGAGCGGAGAAGTGCAGATGGGAGCGGATTGTCTGCAGAGACGGTGCACCTGTTGGCAAGCCCAGGACACAGTGTCATCTCCGGCAACAGCATTTGGCAGTGGCAGCAGCAGCAGCAGCAGAGCCCTGCTTCTGTCGGGCCCCACACTTCCTCAGCCTTGTCACCTTTTCGCTGTTTTGCCCCTTCAATATTACACTGTTTCCAACTAGGATTCAGGGCAGAACGCATATTTTGCAGCATCCTATGGCACAGGGTTTCAGTCTGGGGCAGGCCGAGGGACGCTTTACATTGTATTCTTTAATAATTCACAGGGCAGCATTGTAGGCATACTCTTAACTGCTTCTTAAAAGTAATTAATTGATTTTCTGACTTATCAGTTAACAATGTATTACACTGACACAAAGTTGTATTTTGGCTCTTGATTGGACTGAGGGTTGTATGGATTAAATTCAGCCTAGAGTTTAGCCTAGGAGAATCTAAAAATATGTCTCTATAAAAGGCAAGGCTTTTTACATGGAGTGTTGTCTAAAAATCTAAACCATATGTTCTTTCTGGGGCTGTCAATAGGGTAGATCCGAGTGTGTGTAGCTACTCAGACTTCAAACACCCGAGAGGCATGAAATAACCCACTGTTACTCAATATGCTCAAAACTCTGGATTAAAAGTCTCCCAGGCTATGCTGAGGAAGTTCTCTCTCAGTCAGTGTAAAACAGGAGGAACTCTGTCACGACACGGTTTGCTGCGGACTCTTGGAAGAAGGCAAATACTAGCTCTGTGCTGAGAGTGGTCATCCCCTGGGTAGGCAGGCTCTTTTTGTGGCTGAGTTTGATGATTCATGCATTGGTGCCTGTGATGGGGATGATTCCCGTCAACAATGCAGACTTTATTAATAGGGACATTAAGACACAGATTAGTTAAGTGGCTTGCCCTAGGTCACATGGTGAGTTGGTGGAGTGTTAGAAACAATGACATCTTAGCCTCTATAGGGATTTGTGTGACAAACTTCTGTGATGAGGATGGCATAGTACCTGCTAGGAAGTCATCACGTATGTTTCAACACCTACTGTACCTGAGATATAAAACTCCTTACAGGAAAATGTCAGGGAGCGGCATTTCCTCCCCACTCCTGATGCTTCCTACTGTGGGGAGTGGACAGGACTACAGGGAGCTGTAACTGGGCCTCTCCCCTTCACCTGGTCAGTTGGTGAGTACAGGAGAAGAAAGTGGCAGCTCGGGGCACTTAGCCCCTTCTGCCTCCCTCCTCCCAGGGCCAGCACCTGCAGGAAGCACAGATTCTGGTCTGTGTCTTTGCGTGGCATGTGTGCGGGCCTAGCACTGATTCGGCTGTGCTGGAGACAGGTGGTGAGTTTGGCATTAAGAAGCCTGTGTTGCTATACGTTGAAGCTCCGTTCTGCAATCTGGCCTTAAGGAGTCATCAAGCTGGCATTTTGACGCGCCTATGTCCCACTTCTTTTTATTTGTCTCCTAATTGATTCAGCACTCAGGAAGGCTGCCAATCATTAAATGTCCTTCAATCTGAACATAAAGCCAGGACATGTGGTGAGAGCAGACCAGCCCCTCTTGGACTTGACATACAGTGAGCTGAGGCCTTGCTTCCTGGCTATATTCCTTACCCTGGGCTGGTTATTTACTCTCAACTTCCTGAAGTATAGAAGGTGGAAAATGATTTCTTCTTTATAGCATCATTAGGATGATTCAATGAGATATTCAATAAGACAACTTTTAGACTGTGTTTACCCTAGCAGTTGCCTAATTAATGGGACTTGAATTATTTTCTATTGCAAAGTACCAGAAAAAAGACCTATAAGAAGTATTTAAGAGCCTTCAACTTTTTCCATATTGTGCTGTTTTACTTTTTAATAATTTGAGGACATCTTAAGTTCTGACTGAGGCTTACAGAAGGAAAATTTAATGGAAGAATTAATGACTACTGGAGTGAAGGGAGTGCTCTTTAGGAGGAAGAAGAGGTGTAGGGAACACTTCACAGGTAAAATCAAACTCACCACTGGTCTGCTCCCACAGAGAATGGTACCTGAAATTTCTTTGGTAATTCTATTACCATTCATTCATCCTTGCTTTGCTCAAACCCAAGTGGACACAAAGACTCATGTTCACAGCATCCGCTTTGATCGCACAAAATGGTTATTGTGGTAAGCCTCAAAGGAGAAAAACATTTTAAAATCATGTGAAGAAGCATTCTATGCAAATGGAAAGTGTTCTTATTGATAACTGTATGACTATTTGATTATATCTATTGCTGTGTTTGTTGTTTCTTGGCAAAGCAGAAGGTATTGTCAGGCTAGAGAAATAAGTGCAAGAGATCAGTACTGTTTGAGTAATTCATTTCAGAATTACCTTCACATTTTAACACTTGCAAATTCCATTTTTCAAAGTCAATGTTATTTTGCTGAGACAGAACAAAAGTTAACATTATAAAAATATGAAAAAAAGTATGCTTGGGGGTCTGAAGAGCTGAGTATCAACAGCCTCTTCGCATTCCTTATCTTTGGAAGTAGAAAGCTTTTACCTAGAGATACAGGTTGTCTCTTTTACTCTTTAAAAACACGGGAACAAGAAATCTAAGGCAGATTCAATAATGCATATTCTGAAAGTTATTTAGGTTAAGAACAGAAGAGTTTTTTTGTAAGGGGGGAGTGGGGAAAGAGATGTGAATTATTTACCGTGGCTCTAGACATGGAAGAAAGCCTTGAGATTTTGCTGAAGTCACTGATTGATTTTCTGACATAATAAGTGAAACGGAACTCGAGTGGCCCATTGGTATTGCGTGTCAGACACACAATCTCCTGCTCAATGCAGAGCTGCATTTTAGTTGCTAGAAGTTTGTGTTTCAGGGTGGGGGAAAGGGAGGTGATCTCTGTTGCCTTATAATTAGTACACCCCATACCGTTCTTGAAAAAAACAACAAAATACGAATTCCATATTCAATTCATGGAATGCAAGTACTTCCAATGTGCAAAGTCTTATCCTGGGCATTTTTAGGGGTAAAATTTGGTGAAGGCATCATCCCTAACCCTTAACAAATGCACAGTCTAGAGGAGGTGGCAGACTGGTCATCAAATATTGACAGGGCAATGCAGGATGCAGTGAATGCAGCGAGGCATAAGCCAAGTGTTACAGGGGTGCAGGAAAGGGGAGAGATGAGCTTCTCCCAGGAGGACCGGGGAAGTTTGAGGAGGAGGAGATGAGAGCACTGCATCTGGAAGTGTAAGACTTGGACAAGCAAAAATGGGGAAGGAATTTGAGACAGCTCACAGGACAAGAGTGAAGGCAAGGAAGAGGGAAAGCTCAGGGGCCATCACGGATGTAGCTTGCAGCTGCAGCCACATGGGGAAGAGAAAGCCCAGGCAGCATCCAAGGCCAGGACGGAGCCCGGCCCCAGGACATGCAGCACTTGCTGAGTTGCCAGGACCTGAATCAGTCCTTTATGTGTGTCATCTAACTTAATGCTCACAATAACCCACGATGACTCTTCTAATTTTATAAATAAATAACAGGTTCATTGAGGGTCAGTAATAACCAAGGCCACTCAGCCAGTAAGTGGCAGAGCCACGGCCTAGACCCAGGACTATCAAAAGCAAAGTTCGTGTTGTGAACCAATGCTGTTTTCATATAATTGAAGTCCTATAACTGTCTATACCTGAAGGGTTTGGAGACTTCCTTCCCAAGGGCAGATGGACATCATAGAAGGATTCTGAGTGGGAAAAAAAACATAAGGAGTCATGCTTCAGGAAGAAGCCAAGGGATCATTGAGAAGGATGCATGACCTGTGACCTGTCAGGAGATATGGCCAATGTCTTGGTGAGGGGCTGTAGTAGCCAAAGAAAGAGAAGGTGGATGGAAAAGAGGATGGATGAGAACACTCAGAACTTTGGAGCTGGACATTGAGTGGGGTGAGGGCACAGATAAAGATTTCCAGGTATTTAGTCTGGGTGACTGGGGGACTAAAAAACATCATTATGAATCATTGAGGTGGCTTTCAGTTGAACTAAAAGAATTAGAATTCTACATTAGCATTCAACATCCTCATTCTGAATGCATGAGTATTTGATTACTAGGCAGTCAAAGAAATGTTGGACAGAGTTGTAACACTAAATCAAATCAGGGACGCTTTTGCAGGGTGAGAAATTTAATGGGATGACGGCATCCCCTGATATTTCTCTCATTCTTGGCAGAAATATTTCAGCAAAGATAGATGGATAGAAAGGTGGACAGACATGTAGAGAGGATGAGAGAGAAAGCCTGGAATATTTGGCCCTCATGAAAGTGCTGAAATGAATGTGGAGCTTGGTACGAAAGGCAAGCAAATTATAATTACTGGAACTTGGAATCAATTTGTAAGATGGCTTCACTGGACCCCAGACACATAAACAGAAGAATAAGAGATGGTTATAAAGTTCTTGGCTTTTACCCAAGTTATGATGCTACGTTAAGGTCAAGTTGATCTGAGAAATCACTGTGCAATAATCTGAGTTCTTCCCTTGGGGGTGCTCGTGAGATGGAAGCTGTAGTGGGGTGACAACACCTCTCACCTTGAAAACCTCTCAAGGAGACTTCTCAACAGAGGTGTGTGACAATTGACCTCTGGCCTGAGTCAAAAAAATCCAGCTGACCATCAGCATTGCCAGGTTAACACTGGTGGTGAAGCTGTCATCCCCGATTGCAAGGGGTATGTGAAAGGATCTCTGTTTATAGAATTATTTTAAAAATTTGCTCATCTTATGTATTATGCTCTCTTGGATGCACTTGATTTTATTCTTTGTTGAGAAGAAATATTATGGCTTTATAATCATAAAGGCTATATTGTAGATCTTTCATAAATTTGATAAATTACATGAAATGAGTTACATGAAATATATACATGAAATTACAACATAGTGCATTTTGAGATATACCATAATGCTTAGTATAGGCCATTGTTGTAACATATTATTAATCAACTCATTATAAATTAACAATCAATGCTTTCACTTTCACATCAATGCTGTGTGGTAGGTATTATTATTATTATTATTATGCACATTTTATAGATCAGGAAACTGAGGAAGATGGCTGTTGATTAACTTGCCTAAGGTCATGCAGCTAGCAGAGCTGGGATTTGAACCTAGACAATTTTGTTCCTGAGTGCATGCTCTTAATTAGTTTTCTAAACTGCTTTCCTTGATGTCAAAACTTAACCCTTAGCATGAATTTGCAAGTACAGTCTTTGAAAAGTGATGACCATGGAGAGAAGGGACATCTGAGAGAAGGATCTCTGATCTAGTGACCAGTGAGAACCAAGACATTCAAACTCATTGAAGACTGCAGTTCACATCTGAGCCCTGCCATATGAGAACGAAGAAGGGGCCCACCCAGTTTTTTTTGACTTCTTGACCTGCTGATCTACTATACTATTTCACCAATTTCTTGTGGGATTCTCCACTGTCCATGGGTTTCACCAGGCACCCTTGGCCTGTCCTTTGCTGCAGTGAGTCTGGTGGGCTTCACTCATACTTGGAGGCTTGTTCTCCACCACACGTGTGGCTCACACCCAGCACAGCCTGACTCTTCCGGGGAAAAAATGATTTACCAAATTAGCGTGGAGATAAAAATAGTTCCTTCTTTGATTGAGTGGTCTTCTTATAGAACTGAAACAAAATTAGATCCAGGAAGTGGCAGAATCTTTGGTAACTGATGGTAAATTGAGTATTATTAGATTCAGGTTTTTGCCCGAGACAAGGCTTGTAGAACTTTAGAAAAGACTATTTCATATGAACCTTTCTAGATGTGAATCAAATTTAAAGGGAATGTGCACATTCAGTATTAGTGTTATATTTTTGAAACACACTGGAGAGGTAGATTTAAGTATTCATTCATTCAGCACATAGTTATTGAGCACGTGCTCCTTGCCAGGCACTGTTTTAGGCATTTGGATGGGACAGTGAAAAAGACAGCAAAAAGCTCTTTCTTTTGGAGGCTGAACTTCTACATTCAGCTGGAGAAACTGCAATGAATTCAAGATCATGTCTGATGTATGGACATAGCAAAGGAACCACGTCAAAGAAAAACATGTTCTTCATGTTCAGATTCTTGGCTTCATACTACTCTAGCAATTTTGAGGATTCCCAACTATTTTTTTTATGAAGGATATATTTTAGCATCTAAGCACATTTTAAAGCTTCACTTCCACTCCCTTTTCCCTTTTATAATATTTGTTTCTTTTAGTGTTTTCTTATTCCACAACCAATGCTTTTCTTGAGACCCCAGGCTTCCCTCAAAATTATGGCCAAGTTATTATGGACGGGGATCGTCCCCAGTTTCTGGACAATGAATGAAGCAAGGAAGAAAACACCTGAGGCTCCTGGACCACCTACTGGGGGCAGCTTCTAACCAGAAACACACCAAGAAATGTACCCATTCCAGACCAAATTGAACATCAGCCAAAATCCCCAGGTGAGCGATTTCCCCTTCACTCCTCTCATTTCAGTTGTAGGTATTACATTCCTGGGAACACTTGAAATATTTTTGGTGTGACTCTCTGGAGAAGGTTTTAACATTTTAGATTGTTAAGGCACTTTCCAGTTCCTCACCTAAAACCTGGAGTTGAAAACTTGGGTTTTGCTGTTGTCGCTGTTCCTCTTGTGATGCTGTTTGGAGCATGGCCACTTGGGCAAGTCACTTGCTAACTCAAAAAGTCCTCCGGTATAAATACCAGTAGCTATATAGATCTTATTAATCCTTTTATATAAACCCCATATAAATCCTTTTTTTCCCTTTTGT
The DNA here is from genome assembly GCF_000696425.1 of Galeopterus variegatus. Lineage (NCBI taxonomy): Eukaryota > Metazoa > Chordata > Mammalia > Dermoptera > Cynocephalidae > Galeopterus > Galeopterus variegatus. The sequence goes on from NW_007726509.1 coordinate 525,680, forward strand.
CACTTTTATTGTGGTGAAATATACATAGCATAAAATTTACCATTTTAGCCATTGTTAAGTGTACAGACCTGTGGGATTCAGTACATTCACACGGTGGTGCCACACGGTCATTGCCACCATCCATCTCTAGAACCTCTCCATCTTTCTATACTGAAACTTTGTACCTATTAAACACTAACTCCCCATTTCTCCCTCCTCTCATCCCTTGTAGTCACCTTTCTACTCTGTCTCTAAGAATTTGACAGAAATGATTCCATGTAAGTGGAATCACACAGTATTTGTCTTTTTGTGCTTGGTTTATTTCACTCAGCATAATGCGCTCAAGGTCCATCTGTGTTGTAGCATGTGTCAGAATTTCCCTCCTTTTTAAGTCTGAGTAATACTCCATTGCGTGCATAGACCACATCATTTTTCTTATCCATTCATCCGTCAACAGGCTTGGGTTGCTTTCACCTTTTGGCTATTGTGACTAATACTGCTGTCAACATGGATGTACAAATATAAACATTCTTATTGATTGACATAAATAGATTTTTAAGAATGTGACAGACTCAGCTATGATCAAACCCTTTGAAAATGGGAGGCAGGATAAGATTATCTTAACTACTTTTTCTTGAATACTTTTGACCCTGTAGATAGATTCATTCGTTTGTTCAACAGACATCTGATGAATGTCCACTGCGTACTGAGCAATGTGCTAGATCTTGAGGATTCCAATATATAGCAGGTGCGGTTCCTGCCTTTAAAGGTGTCTCTAACAGAGGTGGCAGGCTTCCAGGCTGGTGCTCTGCATGCCATAAGCAAGGTGTGTGCCAGTTATAAAGGAGAAGAGAGCAGTTGGGCTTTGCCCTTTCTGGATTGTCAGGGAGGGTTTTGTAGCAGTGGTGATACTAGAACTAAAGAGGAACGCAGGCAACATGCCGTCCTTGGGCCAGGACTCCATACCTCTTATTCTGTGTGATAAGATTTTCATTAACAGTTTTATGAAGTAGGTACATTATTGTCCCTATATTATAGATAAAGAATTAAGGCTTGGAGGGATGAGTTAATTTGGTCAAATAAGATGAACATTACTTTACAACTCTTAATGACTCTGTTATTCTGGTGTTCCCAACAGTAACTGGCAGGGCAAGGTAGAAGAGTGAAAGGCATTCCAGAAAGAGAAACAGTGAGCTGGGTCACATGGACTGATGAAGGATGATGGGGAATCAGGAGAGCTGCAAGCCGTCCTTCCCAGGTAGCTTACAAGCAGGGTCACCACAATTGCCTACTGGAACCCCCAATGACGAGGCCTGGAGAGGGCCTCTTGTCTCCTTGTCTTTCTCCCACTGTCATTCTGGGTAGGAAGGTACCAAGGACATCTGGAGGGACTGTAAACTAGAAAATCACAGGATATTTTCTGCCCAAATTTGGGTTCCTGCTGCTTGGAAGCTTCTGGCATAAACAGATGGAAAACATCAAATTCAGTTTTACTGAGTGAGTATGTAACTACCATTGATTAAGTGCTCATTCTAAGTTAGACACTATTCTAAGTACTTCACGTGTATTAACATTCTAAATCTTCACAATACCCCTTAGATGTAAGTTCTATAATTATCTTATTTTACAGAGGAAGAGGATGAATCCCAGGAAAGAGAAGTAATTTGTTTATGGTAACATACACCATAACTTCAAGTTATAGTAATTGACAGGACATGACTTGAAGTATATGAGGTCCCCCAAACTGCAGATGGTCGTTACCAATCTCCTACTAATGAGTCAGACCCTTAAAGGTCAGCTTTCTCTCTTTAGCGTGATGCGAGAACAGTAAGGTTCTTGATTGACTCTCTTTTGTGACAGCTTACCCCTGGCCATTAGGACAGGTGGCTGTATAGCTCAGTGTGCCCAGAAAGAAAAGTGAAGACTATCAAGCACCCAGAAAGAAAAGTGAAGACTATCAAGCACCCAGGGTCTGTTGATCCTCTTTCATCTTGTGCAACAGTAAAGATGAGATATCTATATTTAAACTATGTTCTTTAAGAGATGGGTTTGTTGCTGTCCGTTAGCTTTGTGGTTTCCATTTCTTTCCAGTTCACAACTGGACTTGTAAAGAAACTGAGTAGTGATGAACTGAGCCCTGCTCAACCTCGATGACGGTTACGTGCACTTTTAAGTTGTGATGTCATGAAAACCTGTGGCACATTTCTAAAGACTCAGAACTTGATCTCAAACAAAACTCTAATTATAGTTGTTACTAAAAAAATCCCCCCAAACCCCAAAACCCACAACCTAGTTGTTAACTTTATAAAATCTGAATCTCCCACGGGAATTCTAGGTACTCAGGCACCAACCTGAACGTGTGGCCGACCCGCATATCCACTGCGCTTCCTGTATGCCCATTTCAGTGAACAGAGATTCTGCCACTCATCCTGCAAGTGTGAAATTCCAAGTCTTTCTCTCCCAACACCGCATCTTGTTGATTTTGCCTCCTCCCCATCCACTGGCCCATGTCCTTTACCTCCTGCATACTGCCAATGTCTCTGGAGTCTACTTGGCATATTCCCTGCATTTGACCTTGACCCCACCTTGCCATCTTCTGTGCTGCTACTGAGCCATGTCTCTCCTATTCAAATCTGAATGTATTTCCCTACTATGGTACAGAAAGCCTTCTATGGCTCCCACTGCACACGAGGGCCTCCGTCCACATCTCCTGTCTTCCTCCTCTTGAATCTAATGCTCTCATTGTATTGATTCTTTTGTGTTTTCCCAAAATGTCAGGCCAGTTCCTAGGCAGGGCCTTTCCTTACTCAGTGCTCCTGTGTGGTGTGTTTTGCCTATCCCTATGATGGCTCACTTCATTCACAGCAGCTTGGTCATCAGCCCATCTTGGATCCTGTCCCTTTGCTGCGCCTCAATTAGGCTTGTCTCCTCATTTCTTTTCCACGAGGAATTCAGTTTATGGAAATCTCAATAAACCTTTGGTAACCACTTGCTAAGTGTTGGGAATATGGAGTTGAATGGGCCACAGTCTCTGCCTTTAAGGCACACCAGGTTAATAGTCATTATTTACAAAGTGAATTGGTGACAGTGGTGTTGGTGACCTATGTTCTTGGAAGGTTCAGGATTCCTGGAGTTAGTGATGTCAGGTTTGGGCATCCTTATTGAAGGACAAATAGGAAATTGCTCAGTGGCTGTGGTGGTGCTGGTGGTAAGAAGTGAAGAGAGTTAGAACAAGCAACATGTGGCCAGGTATGGTGGTGCAAAAGAAGGTGTTTAGGGGACTCCTGGGTGGTTTTGCATCACCCAGCAAGTCTCCTGCAAGCATGAGACCCAAGAGGCACGTGGGAGCTGGATGCAGAAGCACCATGTTTATTATGCTGAAGAGCTTAAATTTTATCCCTTTCCCTGGAATCTCCACTTTTCCCCTGCTATAACAAATTACCATAGATGGGGTGGCTTACACAGCAAACATTTATTTCTCTCAGTCTAGAGGCTGGAAATCCAAGATCAAGGTGCCAGCAGGTTTAGTTCTGGTGAAGGCCTGCTTCCTGGTCCGCATAAGGCCACCTTGTTGTGTCCTCACATGGGGGGGACAGAGAGAGGAAGCAAGCCCTCGTGTCTCTTGTTACAAGGGCACTAATCCCATTGATGAAGCCTTCACCCTCATGACCTAATTATTTCCCAAAGGCCCCATTTCCTAATTCCATCACCTTGGAGGGTAGGGCTTCAATATATAAATTTTGGGGGGGACACAAATATTTAGTTTATAACATTCCCCCTTCCATGTTTTCTACTGAGATACAACCAAATGTAGTGAAATCCATAAACTTCCCAAACTATATTATGCTTCTGGAATAATTCTTCTGTGAATTTTCACAGCACTGGTAGTTTGGGTCATATATCTGAAAACTTAATTTTACAGGTCTTTTATTATTCTCTAACTGGATCATGTGAGTTTATGTTTTTACTTTCCCAGTATTATGGGTTGAATCATGTTCCCTCCCCTCTGCCCAAAGACACGTTGAAGCTCTAATTCCTTGTACTTGTGAATGTGACTTTATTTGGAAATAGGGTCTCTGTGGTCATAATCCAGTTAAGATGAGGTCATTCGTGTGGGCCCTAATCAGATATGATGGTCGTCCTTATAAGAAGTGGAAAACACCATGTGGAGACGTAGACACAGAAGGAGAATGACATGTGGTGTCAAAGGCGGAGACTGAAGTGCTACAGCTACAAGCCAAGGGATGCCAAGGATTGCTGGCAACCCCCAGAAGCCATGAGAGGTAAGGAGGGGTCCTTCCCTACAGGTTTCAGAGAAAGCACGGCCCTGTCAACATCTTGATTGAAGGCTTGGCCCCTAGAATTTTGAGACAATAAATTTCTGTTGGTTTAAGCCACCCAGATTTGAGTATTTTATTATACCTGCTCTAGGAAACTAATATATCCACCTAAATAAGTACCTTAGAGGAGGAAAAATAATAGAATATTTTAGCATTATTACAGCATCGCTCAGAAGGATGTTCAAGAAATATTGACTAATTCTTGAATAGGTGCAAGGAGTGGAGTTGGGAGATTATTCAGAAGGATGTGAAGTCACCTACGTTTACCAAATGTCAGTGTGATAGTATGCTTTCCTTGTGCGTCTTGTTTGGCCTTGGAAAAGATATGCTTTTCTGTCATTTAACTTAACTGCTCCATTGTCATTAAAAGCAAAAATAAGGGTAGAACATACACACAGACTGAAGTTATCTCTAGAAGGTAGTATTTTGGGTAATTTTGATCAACTTTTTGTTTTAACTGTATTTTCTAATTTTGAAAAAATGAACATATATTCCTTTAATAATAAAATGTGTATTTTTAAAAAAGGCAAATGTCTTGTGTGCCTAATATAAAAAGACAGCACGTATTTATTATTGATTGATTAAATCTGTCAGCATTCTGATCCACAGCAAACACAAACTGGGTTTTCCTAAAGCTCTTTGGGGCTGGCTTCTCATAAAGTAGGCTTTTTAACCAGTGTTTTGAATGTATCAGGTTAAGGTATGTGAAATAGTCTCTCCAAGTGGGATTTAACATAATGCAATAAGAACTGAAGATTTAATAGAGGATTTCTTTCCTAAGCACAGGAAGAATCAGGGAGTTGTTTATCATTCTTCGTATGGAGCATTTAGCTTTTACTATTGGCCAGACAGATAAAACAGATGTTCCCTGAAGACATCAGCACCTTACTTAGAAAATCAAAACTACTCAACAGAAAAATACAGTGCGAGGGTAGTAAGAGAGGCCGATACTGTCTGCAGAGTGTGGCTCAGCAGGTCTGGAGTGGTTTCTCTCCCTGCATTCTTCTCCCCAGAGGTCCTGGGTCTTTCCCTGTGGCTAATGTGCTGTCGAAAGGTCAGCCACTGGAGTGAGTTGTTCAGTGCTGAGGAACCAGTTGCCTGCACAATGAGTTGCTCAGCCAGGAGTAAGAAAAAAAAGTGTGAATTCAGGCATTTTAGAAAGCTTGTCTCCTACTTTATAAGAGTGGGGAGAAAATTCATAAAGAGAACCAATTAAAGGACTGGAGTTTTCAGGATGCTGATGTAGGAAAAGAAGTCAGACTTGGGAAGCACCATTAAGGACTTTAATGATGACAGGCCAGGCTTCTGCCTCCTTTCCCTTGCCACGTTCCCTCTAACATAAAATGCACAGGACACCAAGCCACACATATGGTTTCTTTCGGCACCAAGCATAGGACAACCTGACATTGTTTTGTTAATCAGATTTCCCACTTGGTGACTTTTACCTACAATGCAACTAGTTTTCCAGATTTATGCTTTTCTCTTGGATAGAAGGTTTCTCTTAGATGCAAGGGCCTTGTGCCAAAGTTGGTCTCTCTTCTCTTCTATGACTTGGGTGGATGCAGATGGGGTTGGGGGAGGCAACTCATTTCTCCTGAGGATTTTCCTTTGACTATAGATGACTTGCTTGTATATGCAAACTCTGAATTCAGTAAGGTTCTCTTGCCCTGAGTTTGCCATTGACTTCTGACATTGATGGTAGCTTGCAAGAGTATAGCACCATGCAGTGGATATTTTAGAGCACATGAAGGGTGCTGTTAGAATAGACTAAGCACAGTGCCTGCCACATAGCAGATTCCTGAAACACGTTGTCTGAAGAGAGCTTGCTTTGGGGACACAAGTCTAACCGTATATTGCATTGGTGGTATTCAGGGGTTTGAATGCATCCATAGCTAATGAATGAAATAGCCAGCTAATGCTGGCAATGTCTCCTCTGGAACAGTGGTTCTCAAAATTTGCTGCACATTATGATTACCTGGAGAGTTTTTAACCTCTGAAAAGGTCAAGTCACACCTAGAAGGATAATTGAAATCATCTAAGATTTTCTGGCCAAAGCTATATTCTTCTTGGGAGAAAGAATCTGATGTACAGGTTCAAATAGTAATGTGCTTTCTGAGCCCATGGCTGTGGCTGGTGGTCATGGTTGTCCCAGAATGTCCCTTCTACCTCATTGCCCTACCCATTAAGAGGGAGAGTTTCCACAGAATGCACTGGTAAGTTCTGGGTCTCAGAAAGGCCCCTAGAGTCTTGCAAGTTTATTCTTCTATATCTCTTTGGGATTTCACTTTGTGAACAAATCCCCTTTAGAATTCCCCATTCTCTGCCCTAAATCCTTGAATCTATAGGAAGCATCTAGGCTAACCCCTTTATCCCAACTCTGTACATCAGCCTGCAACAACTTGTTACCAAAAAATAGAAAGTGAGAGGCAGATTTCCTCTCAAACTTAGTAATGCAAATACAGCCCTTTGGAAAAATCACACACACACACACACACACACACACACACACACACACACACACACACACACACACACACACACACACACACACACACACACACACACATTAGTTTGGGCTCTCAATAAGCTGTGTAAGTTCATCCCTATGTATTTATTTAGGGGTTTCGTTGTAAAATGTTCTTATGGAAACATTGTAGAACGAACCATCTCAGGGAAAAACACAAAGCTGGACCCAGTGGTTTACTTGGAAATAGCATCACTTGATAATTTGGCTCCCTTTGAACTCACAGAAATAGATCTAGTCCCAGAAACATTTTTGGGGGTGGTAGATAAGGAACATTAGAGAAAGAGGGCATCCAGGAAGGGTACTGATCTCTCTGCTCTTTATCTGAGAGAGATTCTCAAGTGTTGACTTTTTATGGATCTCCCATTGAGTTTCATGATTCCCAAGATGCCCAGATCACCTTGAGGGAAGTACATTTTGGCTGAACATGACCACCAGTGGAGAGACGGGTGCAGGTTTTGATAAAATATTAATGAGGCAACAATTTTTAAAATAGTCAATCTGCCATTCATCTGAGAAAAACAAGTACTATGAACAAAACACGGGTTCTTCAAAAGAAGGCTAAGAACAACTATACAGTCCCAAAGAGGGCCCTCCCTTAATATTCTTTACCCAAGTCACTTCTGTGCTCTTCCACACACACACACACACACACACACACACACACACACACACACACACACACACACACTCACGCCTCCTTACAGTGAGTTCTCCAGAGCTCTGAAAGGTTCTTTAAACTGTTGCTATTCTGAAACTTTCCTAATATTTAAGTATTCACATATCCCCTTTTAAGTGTTAATCACTGTAGCAGGAACAAAATAATATGAGGGTATTTCAAGAAGTTCATGGAAAAATTGACATTACCTTTTAATTCTATTTTTTTCTGAAGTACTCTCATGTAAGACATAATTCTTTGCTCTTTAGGGATAAATGATAAGTGTTACATATGTAATCTCACTCCATCCAATTTCTTTCAGAGATGAAATTTTGAGACTCAAGTAAAGACAAGGAACAAATTGCAAGTGAACCATATCTAGAGGCAGTTGATGAATTCTAAGGTCATACCCATTCCTTCCTTGATGTTTAGAAGAAGATGACTGCACCCACCCACCCAGCCCCAAACTTTCATGGCTGAATCTGCTGGGCAAGTCATGTTCAATATTCTAAGAGCTCACCGAGCAGCCTCAGCAGTGAACAAAGCAGGCTAGAATTGACAAGAGAAGCCCCATCACTGTCACCCACTTGTCATTTGGGCTGGAATCAGATGGGTTTTATTGTCTAGTATAAGGATTATCTAATTTACCTCTGAGCTGTTCTTCATGATTCTTGGATCCCAGCATTCTGATGACTATGTAGTAGGAAATTTGAAGTGGTTTGTGGTAGTGTCTTTACACACCTGTGCCTAGAGGTGACTCACTCTTTTATTCCTCCAATAATATTATTATTTTTCTAAGCGTCTGGAAGGTAGCATCTTTGTTTGCTAGGGGTTATTTATGTTTGGAGACAAGTTAATCAACATGTCTTTTTTTTCTCTTAAACAACTACCAACAGCTGTTGAATAGCCTGAACCTAAGCTGAACCCAAGTTAGATCCTGGTTCTTTTTTCTGACCAGATGAATAGAGCAGGAAAGGCCAGATAAGGTAAACTGGACTCCCAAATCTGATGGATTGGTACTCGCTGAAGGAAGAATTTGAGACCATAACTGAGCACAGCAGGGAGGACGGCTGTGATCAATTACTAATGTTTGCAATAATCAAGAGGGGAAGATGTGCTAACATGTATACTAGAGAGTCCCGATCTCTGCACTAGAGACTTAAGCATGTGGAGGGGATAGTGGGAAACAGGGAAGCACAGGATGACTGGGTTCATGTTCAAAGAGACCTTGAAAAGTTTTTACTTAATTTCTTAGGCAGTGGACAGTCATGGAAGATTCTTGAGCATGACAGCAGATTTGAACTTTTAGGAAACCAACTTGGCCATATGTGTAAGATGAACCAAGGTGGAAGAGGGAAGCCAATGAATTAGGATCCTAAATACAACAAGGCAAAGACAGGGCAATTGTAGGAACATTAGAACTAACTAGGAGCCAGTGATGACCGTGAGATTCCCATAATAAGTGATTGAGAGGTATTTTAATTTCTGAAGAGGGTAGTGTTAATTTATAGAGCATTTTCTTCTTTTCATCTGTTCCCAAATAGAGTGCTTATTATACCACAGACATAAAAATGTTTAATGAATCATATATAAGTGAATGAATGAATGAATAAATAAACAAAAGTTAGGAGGAGGAGCTGTTTTTGAGGAAAAGAGGACAAGTTTTATTTGAGATATTCTGAGTTTTGGGTGTTGGTAGAACCTCTGTAGAGATGTCCACAGGCCAGACAGAGCTCCCCAGTGCTCTTTGAACCCATCGTTATACCACTGATGGGTTGTGGGTCCTTCTCTCTAAACAACTACTTCCTACATTACCACTTTCTGTACAGCTGATTTAAGCTGCTCCTTTAGAAAGCCATGCCAGTGGTCTTGACCTACCCAAAATGATTACCATTTATTGAGGACTCTAGTATATGACATTACTTGGGATACAATGCATCGTTCAATCTTCATGACTCCCTGATATTGGGAAGAGTGCTATCCCCATTCTACTGAGGTGGAAACTGAGCCGTGGGGAGGTCAAATATGTTGCAGATGCTCACACGATGGTCACTGACTCAAGTAGCAGAGCTGAGATTCTAACCCAAGCTTCCCTCCCTCCCAAATTACCCCTATTTCATTTTCCCACTCTGTCTGTCACTACTAGGTGATATGTTCTGGAAAATGCTCATCCCATGCTTTTGATTTCACTTTGACTGGTCATGCGTGGGGGACCCTTCTTCACCTCTGCATTTTCTCCATTCCTTTCCCACTTACTTAATCCCCAACTTCTCTCCCCCTGCTTCTCTGACCCGTTAACCACTCTTTCCTACTCACCACACCCATTTCTGTTCCCATAGCATCTGTGTTCTCTTTCGTGTTTTTATTTCTACTCCTATTTCTCTCATTAGAACATACACGTTCGTGTGCACAGTGATCACATGCAATTAGAGTAGTGCTAAGAGAGTTCATTCAAGAAACTGTGAGGCAAATATAGGTGTAGTGTGGCATGTTGTGTTCAACCAAAGCTGTTGGCTTTAACCAGGGATTATAACAGCATATGCACAGGACGTGACTATCTTGGAAAATCAGTGGTTGGGAACATCTTGATGGTGGAGTTGTTTAGTACTAAATACCTCTTCTCCAATCTTCAAGGCCCATCTGTCTGTCAATGCGTGGGTACTATGAGCTGTATGTTTTTTACATGCTACAAATAGCCCTGTAGGTAGGAACCAGTGTTTCCAAATATCTATGTAACTAGGCCAAATTACCTTCAGAGCTAGTCTGCAATGTTTGATGTGGTTTATATTTATTTTTTCATTGAGTCTAAGTTTCTGATGTTTTAGGACACTAATAATGAACTTAACATCTGATATTTTACAAGTAGTGTAATGTTATCAATCCTTAACTGTGTTTTGATGTGTGTGTATGTTTAATGACTTCTGGCAAGTTGGGGTTGTTTAGATTTATTACCAGAAAAGGGAACAAATACTGTTGTTTTATTATGTTCAATGTATACTATGTTCGATGTAAGAGTAAAAAACTTTCAGGATCTATGTTCCTTTTCAAATAAAAGTTCCTTGGTCTTGCCCTCGTCTTTTGTTTAGCTGGACATGAAGTACACAGCATTGAACTTACTGGTGTGGTGAATCCTATTCATAAACCACCCCAGACCTTCTTGGCTCTGTGGCACAGAGGTTATGTTGCTTTCAGGTCTGGGTGACCTTGGTAATGGAATAATGGCCACTGTCATGAAGCTATACTGTTGCTACTGCCACCACCCACCAAAGAATTCCCATGTGTGATGTTAACTGACAAGAGTCAGCCACACCTGAACACTACTGGGATAGGACTTAAGGATGCTGGGTTTCCCCAGTGGCTGCCTGGAGGTGCCAGGTAGCAACTTGCAAGTGCAGGGGGATTAATACCCTACTGGGTGGATTTTTGATCAATGAGAGACAGTAGAAGGAGATGATATGGCAGATAAGTTGTTCACCTTTGTTGTAAGATACTGCAGATTCATACAGCCTTTCTGAGTATGACCTGAGAGACCAAGCACTTAGCTGGATTTCTTGTAAGCCAGGGCCAGCTCAGTAATGCACCCTCTTAAATTTGCTCCCTCTCCTTCTGTGCCTTTTCTTTTCCTTTCACTTGTACTTCCTTGGAGTGTACACCCTGTTCACCCCACCCCAATACCCCAACAAGTTTGTAGAAAAATTCATATTATCTTTCAATTCAATTTTTCCATGATCTTTTTGAAGTACTCTAGTAAAGTTTTAGCATATAAGTTTTTGACTTAAATTCTGTTTTCTATCCATCTTAAGCTAAAACACTTTTTTGTCCCTTCTACTAGACTTGGAGCTCCTGGAGAGCAGAGGCCAAGTCATGTCCATCTTTCAGTTGATAGCTCCTAGATATTTAACTCCTGTTTGCTGAGTGAAAATGTCTGGCTGACCAGGCAGAGGGAGTTTAACAAAGGGGATCAGAATCTCTCAGTTCAGCTTGGCTTTGAAATTCATGTTATGCCCAACCTGCCACCCAAATGTTGTCCAGCCCTCTGTGTCTTGGCAGATGCTGGAAAGCTTGGCCTTGGAGGCACTAAGGAGTCAAGAGGACTCCATGATCTGAACACACAGGCTGATTCACATGCTGGTGCTTTAGGGAGCATGACCGCCATGTCAGAGAAGCAGAACTGGAGGATGTGGGACATCTTTATGGCACTGGCCCTGCAGGTCTGGCAGAAACAGAGGAGGACATGATAGGCTCGTGAGGTCAGAGCTGTGATGGACCTTGATTATTCTGGAGGGAGGCTGTGTGGGTGTGAGTCAGGGAGGGAGGATGAAGGCAGGGGTTGTCTTCATCTCCCACCCTGAAGTTGGGTTGAGGAATGGAAAGATGGCCCAGGGGTCCACTCAGGCCTCACAGGTTGAAGACTTGCTGCTGCCGCCCAGGAAGCAGCAGACATGTGCTTTCATTTTCCCCCTTCCTATGTTCATTTTCCCTCTCTTCCTACTGCCTTCTTTTTTTGTACTTTTGATTCTGTCTTCATGCTACATTTGGTGACTCAAAATATGATCTTTTTACATTTAATGAATTCTTAACCCAATGACATTTTTTTAAAGGGTGAAACTAATAAAGAGGATTAGAGAGGAAACCAAAATATATTTCTATAGTGAAAATAATATGTCACTCATATGTTAACTAATTCTAGTCGATGTGCTCTTGAAAAGCACGAAGAGAACCAGAGAACCAAGAAACAAATCCCACAGCTGTGGGCTCTCCTTCTGTCACTGTGGTTTTCCTTACGGAGCCACAGCAGTGGTGATTCCCAACTGGGACGGGATTGGCCTTAAACCTGGGTTTAAATACTGACTGATATTCAAACGTTATATGAGTTAAACACTTGGTTTCTTGTTTTCTCATTCGTTACACAGATAATAAATACCTTCACAAACATACGACGGGACTTCAAAACATTCATGAAAAAATGAAATGAAAAGCTAATACAAATCTTTCCATGAACTTTTTGAAGTTCCCTCGTATATGTCATTGAAGTTTAGGGAAGATAAATAATGGCTAAATATGACTTAGAACATCTTCAACAGCACTCCGGGTTCAGGGATTATAGTACCAGTAGTAATAATATGATTGGTACAAATGATAATAATAATTAAACTAGCCCCTCAGTGAACAAGGTTGACTATTTTGTAAACTGGTTAAAACAGGGTTTCTCAACCTTAGAACTATTGACATTTGGGGCCAGATAAATCTTGGTTGTGGAGAGCCACACTGTATATTGTAGGGCGTTTAGCAGCGTCCCTGACCTCTACCTACTGGATGCTCGTCGCACTCCCTATTCCTGGTATCACATCACAAAACGTCTCCAGATATGGCCATGCCCAGTAAAGCTACAGTTTCCTTCCCTTATATTATTGTTTTGAATAAAACTTAAAAAGCAAACATAATATACTTCCCCACCGCCAACAGCAAAGTGGGCTGATGAAGTTGTTGTACACAACAGTGCATTTGCCAGTGTTTACATGTTGCACATGGATATACTTAGCTACAGCCAGTGTCATCCAGAATCCCGAGCTTACTTTCAGTCCACACTAAGAAGAAGTTCACAGGAGGGGGCGAAAAGCCAGTAGACTCCCCTCCGGGAAGCCCCCTTCTGGATGACAATGCACATGGGAGTAACGACCATGAATTGCTTTATGCCCAACCGCTATTTGTCCATATACATCAAATAAAATTTGAGACTTAAAGATACAAGGTGCTGTGCTCATTTGCTTCCTTATATTCATTTGGGGTAACCACTGAGAATTCAGCCTCTCTGTTTTCTTTTTCTTTTTTTTAACAATAGCACTCTGTCATTTCCAGAAAATGTTTTAAATTAGTATAAAACTTGGCTAAATTTAGCTTTTATTGAAGAAAGAATAAAACATAATTAACTGTTTAAAGAAGAAAACAGAAACCACATGAAGGAATGAGGCTTGCTGGCGAGAAATCTAACAGTAGTGCTTGGTAGCTAACCCGTCTCCTGTGTAACAGATGTTCAAGACTTTAAATGGAAACAGGATAGGCATCTGCGTACAAGGCACGTGTGATAAAAAGCTGCTAACTGTGTAAATGTATGAGTCTGGTACAGGTGTGGTATTTTGTCAAATTGTCTAGTGCAGGAACACTAGAGTGGGCAGAGGAAAAAAATCTCAATGTGGCAGGAAGTATTGACAGATAGAATGTGTAGCATGGGCCCGGCCAGCAGGCCGCCTTAGCGCAGTCTGTTTGTAATAATTGCCAGCTGTGGTGGAAGAGCAAGCACCGTCTTTTAAGGCTCTTGCAGCATTAGCCTCTGGTTTTAGCAGAACATATAATATCTTCTGTAATTTCTATGTAAATACTTGCCAGTCGAAAGCTATTTTTCTCTCCCATACTTCTATATAAGGCGGTTTAGTGGGGAAAGGAATTAATTTGATTTAAAAACTGAAAACGATGCTCTGTTTGTAAAAAGTCTTTAAAAAATTCTGCAGAGCAGAGAGAGACAAAGGATTCTATTGTACTGCTGACCTAGGTGTGCCGTGTCTCTCTGCTCCATGCACAGACAGAGCTCCTGGCCCAAGGCATGCAAGACTATGCACACATGGCTCCAATCTTTGTCACCTAATAAAGACTCATTGAATCAAAGACTAGGTTATCATTTATCCTGCCCAACTGACTAATGCAACATTCTCTCTTTAATGCAGTCTTTTCTTAATGCTCAAACAATAATAGTTATTATTGTTGTTGTTACTATAATATTTTAAAAACACAGATGGACCTGGTAACATGTCATTGTAACATTGTGGCTGCCGGCCAAAAGAGTATAATAATCTATTGTCGAGCTGGAGCTCCTCCAATGACTCATGGGCTCTGGGGATAATGTCTGAAATCATCCCAATAACTTAATCAACTAGTTTTTCTTTCATTCCTCAGTTTCCACATTTTGTCTGCTTTGCAAGACTCAAATCAATAAGTTAAATAGCCAGCAAGCACCTTGCAAAAATTACTTCATTAGCAGTCACTTTTTATTTGAGGACATTCTAGACATTCAAGGAATGGTTTTCTTCAGTTGGATAAAATCTGAAAAACTGAATCAGAAAAAATTTGATGCTTAGTGTAGGGTTCTTCTATGTCATGCCTGATTCTGTGAGGTGATACAGTTTGCTAGTGAAAAAACGGAAAGAAAAAATACTCTGTTCCCCAGGTACAAGGAGAGAAGTGATCCTAGTTTTCACCTGCCTTCTCTACTGGGTTTTTCTTTTTTCTTTTTCTTTTTCTTTGTTATTGACTGGCTGGTACAGGGATTGAAACTTGGACCCTGGTATTATCAGCACCTGCTCTAACCAACTGAGCTAACTGGCCAGCCCTTTTTCTTAGTTTTTTCAATAAACAATGCCTAGTGAGGTTGAGCTTCCTTTCTCTAAAATTGCTTTTTCTTCGACTCACGGATGTAATAGAAATGCAAAAGGTCCCCATGTCCTGAAGAAATGAGAAATTACATTTACTATGTCTTCTTTTACATGTTTCCCCCAAATATGCTAAACCTTAGCATGGGAGCTGTTGAGGGTTTTCATCATGCAGGCAACCCCACATTTCAGATGTGCACAGTGGTGTGCCATTAGTGCCTTTATGGCTTCTAAAGTTCATATTTGGATTAATAGGAGCAATTAATAAATCATGAGTTGTATAATATTCTCAGTGAAAAGCCTAAACATTACCATGAAGAGATGAAGATATTAAATACGTGTATTATATGTGACTTTTAAATGCAGTCTCATGCTAATTATGTTTCCAAGATATATAAATTTGTAATATTTTTCTTCTTTCACTGAGGAGTCATTGTCATCAAAATGAAAAGTAAGCAGATCCTCTCTCAGAACTTAAAATTTAACTGAACTATTTCAGTTTCTAATTTGCTGCGAAATTAGTTCTCATTAGAATGAAAAATTGGAATGATCTTTTTCTTTCTTAGCTTAGAAAAATTCTCTTAGACTAACACCTTGCTCAGGGCCCAGGACAGACAAATTTTGTTTATTTCCTAGTTCCTCTAGTTTTCTCTGTGTTCCACATCTACTCTTCTCATTTTTCTTTTATTATTGGAAATTAATGCTTCCCTGTATGTGGGGATCTTTCTGACCAGCCAAATTCCACATCTGTCAAAATGATGAACATATATTATCAAAGAATAAGGGTGGAAACTTGACCCTTCATTCAAATCTCTGTAACAAATGCCATTCTCTTTCTTGTCAACACTTTTTACTGTGATATTATCATTTATAATAATTCCACAGTGTGGTGCCTGCACATAGAGCAGCAAAAAGAAACACCTTCTGATGACAGCTTTTGGTCAGACAGGTTCCCGAGAATATTCTGATGGTAAAGTATGGTTTTTGTTTTTTTTTTCTTATCTGGCAAAGTGTTGGCACCAAAGGGACTTAAGGGCTCCATTGGCAAAAGTCATTCTAAATAAAACTCATATTTACCTCTATTTTTCTAGATTCAGTTCACATAAAGATAAATTTCATATTTTAAATGTTTTCTTGACAAAAGTTTTATAGATGAAGGTTATAAACAAATCAGATGGTTAATTCATGAGCATATTGTGCCTGTATTTGACACTGTAAAAACAAATAAATGGTTGATATAACTAATAGGTGCTTTCTACATTACTGACTCCAAATGGATCAAGTGGCGGGTTTTTTGTAAAATAAATTATCTCAGGAAACAGAAAAAAATCAAGAAACAATACTTTGCTAGGCTCACCAGTACACTTTCTTGTGCTGATAGCTGCTTCTGTAGACAACAGCATCAGAAAAACAAATACTATTTTCACACCAGAAATGACCATGTCTGCTAGACCATCAATAGTTGATGCAGTCAAATTGCTTCTGTATTGTTCATCCATGGCTTTATCTATTGCTAAAACAGACTTTGGATTCTTCCATTGGAGATGAACAGAATGATCATGTGTGATATGTAGAAAGGCTACACATTCATAACAGGAAACACACAAGAGAGAGTTTGCCTGGGCAAACCAAAGTACGTCTGCCATGTCAGAATGAGAGAAGAAACAGGGGCCCCTACCTTCAGTCTTGAGCACCTTCAGCAAACACCAATACATGGGTTCTAGGGTTCAGCCTGCCAGGAAGGATTGGAACATAAGCACCAAGAATCCTCCCCCAATAACAGGGCTAACTAGAAGTGCTTAAAACTTTCTGCCCAGGGAGTCTGAACATATCTGCAAAGACAATAGCCTGCAGAAGCAGAGCTGCACACGTGAGCGCGGGTGTTAGACCCCAGCCAGCTCCTTCATGGGTGCTTTAGAAAACCCTGAAACATTTCAAAATCTTTGATCTTTGCATCACTTCATTCCAGGTTTCTTTATTTTTTATTTTTCTTTCTCCCAGACAAGATCTTTCAGGTTAGCCCAACAGTTGTGTAACATATAACCAAATATGCCTCTCCCCTTCATATTTTCTTTTGTTTTTAATTTAAAGGGAAATGAACAGCCACCACCCATTTAATGATCTGTATTGAAGAGGCCGCAGCATTTCACGCTAATAACTTTTCTGGATTCTTTTCAGTGTCAACAGAAAAAGCAGCACTGGCATCTTCTGACACACGGTCAACTCCTACTGCTTTTACTTTGTGTGTCCTATGGGGGGCCCAAGTTGGGATTCAAGGCCAGAAAATGGCTACTGAGAATCTTATAAAGTGGAAGCTGCCAAAGGAATGGAGGAACATTAATGATTTGCAAGGCAAATTAATAATGGCAGCTTCCACTAAGTCCTGGCCCAGAACTCTTGGGCTGTAAGTAAGGGTTGTACGTGCTCTTCCGGGTGGTGAGTCTTCATTAGTTCTTCTGTGCCCCAGTTAAATGTGCTTCATGTTAGTCATCAAAATCTAGAATTTCTCAAGCCAAGTTCTAAACACCCAGAAAACAATAAATGGCACACAACAGGAATAATTGTCCTCATAATTTTTCATACCAGTTTTGTGATAGTACAATGCTCATGTCCCTGTATGTATCAATACAGGTGACATGTACATACACATACACATACTCTAACCCAGAGACAGAGTAAAAAGAAGAGTTTGCATCCAATGTGTTTCTATATCAGAGCTGAGGAAAGAAATGAAGCAGGCTACATTTAGTTTCATTCTAGAAGGAAGAGGCTTGTGAATTCTTTAGAAGTCTCACCATTAACCAACCCCATTTAGCCTTGAGCTGTTCTGCTCCCCAAAGTAAGATGATGCTTTACCTAGAACTTTCACAAAGAAGTGTAGGAATTTTCTGATGTTTTAAAGAGTGATAATTAGTAGGTGTTCTGTCCATTGGGCTCAGAAACCTTTGATTTGTGTTTCTGGCTCTTCCAAAATATATTTGCCCTCTTTAACTTGAAATCAAATAAATTCAGGCCTAGATTGCCTTCTTGATGGGAGCAATGATGCAGTACTCTTAAAACATCGGCACAGAAAGCTGGAAATGTCAGATTTTGTCACCATCATAGAAGAACTATGGCTACCACTGCTCTACAGAGCCTGAAATGCTCCTTCCTCAGGTCCTGTATTCTAAAGGTCTGGGCAGAGAGTCACTCTGCCCCTTTCTCTAACCTCTGATCAAAGTATGAACAACCAAATTATCCTTCTGACAAACCTTAATCCAGAAGTGCTATGGATTAATCCAGAACAACTGCTATGTTTGCTCTAGTGTCCAAGAGTCGGTCTGGCTCCCTTTAGCCTCTGTGCCTCCAGAGGGTTCAGACAAGAACAGCAGAAGCTTCAAGGATGGACTGTCCTGCCTCTGAGAAAGCCAGCTCTGCCCATGGGGCAATGGCTGAATCAATCCAGTGAGAAAGAAAGATCATCGAGTTGGGGGTCGGGACGTGCTTTCTTCTCCCGGCTCTGCCACTATGTAGGAATGAGATCTGGAGCAGTTTCTCCCTGTACTCAGAATGCACGTCTTTGGAATGAAGGCTATCCAGTGACATCCATGAACTGGAACCGTGGACCATCTATAGCGAACATGCTTTTCTCTTCCAGTGCAGTCCAATGCAGTGCATTTTTCTGCCCCCACAATTTTTAGAACAAAAGAAAGAAGTAAAACTGAATACAATCAGCACTCTTTGAGGGAGAAAGCTGGTTTTGACTGTGGGGGTGCCTGTTGTGGGAGGAGATGGGGCTAGTGCTTTCCTGCTGGTGCCAACTGCAATCTAAGACATTACTATGAAGTCTCCCTCCTCCTTGCCTCCTGGAATTCAGCCTCTCTATTCCTGCAGCAACTCCTGGAGCTCCTCCCAAATAAAATCTATTTACTGTTCTATAACAATATCTATCTACTGCTCCATAGGTGTTCAGCTTTGGGCACAGCTCAACACATCCTGAGCAAGGAATCTGACTTCATTACAGAGAGTCTGCATCTGAGACACAAAGACCTACACAATCTTATAGGTCCAAAGAAACACACTTTGCTTTGGGATTCTTAACATAATCTACCAATCAATCTCTTGAGATTCTTGTCTTCTCATGTATGACATGTTAAGACTCTTACTAAAGAACTCTTTTAAATGTCAGCCCGTGCATACTGCAGAAAATGTTTTAGCTCTGTTCACCCACATTCTTTTTTGAAGGTCATTTTGCTAAAGCCAGATAACTGAAAGATTAATGTATGGAATCTGATTTCTTAATGGTGTGGAAGGCTAATAATAGTTTTATGGTTTGATGTCTAGCTATAGAGGATAATTTCTTTTTCTTCCTTCCTTTTTTTGAGGGTTGGAGGATTATTTAATGAGGGACATATGCAGTGAGTTAAAGCTTGCAAGCTTACTTCATCTAAGTAATTTAGAAAACTAATTAAACTGTTGATTTTCTTTTAGAGGGCACTTTTGGAGGGACATATGCAGTGAGTTAAAGCTTGCAAGCTTACTTCATCTAAGTAATTTAGAAAACTCATTAAACTGTTGATTTTCTTTTAGAGGGCACTTTTGTTGTTGTTGTTGTTGTTTTCTTCTTGTTTGTTTGGTTTTTGGTGGCTGGCTGGTATGGGGATCTGAACCTTTGACCTTGGTATTGTTAGCATTGGGGGGCACTCTAAACCACACAAAATATGAACTGATTCCTCAAGGAAACTAGAAAACAATGAAGAAAAAGTATCTTCAAACTTCATGAGCCTTCCTACCCTCACCCCCCAATCCAATGCAGGATTGAATTAGTGAGATTCAAATACCAAAGATATGGTAATGGGATGTTTAGAAATTACTCCCTGAGGTACCTCCCTACGTTGGGGTAGACCTCTGTGCTCATAGGAGTAGAACATGGGAGCAAGTCTCAGTGCTGGTTCAATTTTTAGGGTAGGTGATCTTCCATAGGTTATTTATATTGCAGTTTTTCAGGATTTAAAAGGTTGTATCTTTGGACTTGCTCTAATGTACTCAGGCAAAAATCACATATTCACTTCCCTGTACATTGATGACCATGTCTGATAAGGCTATACAAATGTGATGGTGCAAATATTTTCACTTTATTGGACCACTGTGCAGGTCTCATAGTCACTTGACAATTACTCGCCAGATGCTTCAAGGAGTACTTGCCTTCCTTCACTCTGCTTCAAGTTCAGGTATGAGTGTCCATTATTGCTCTAAGAGCTAATCCTGATTGTGCTTAATTGATATTTCCATTAGTCTGATGAATACAAATGGCATTAAATGCCAGGATTAGACACAAATTGGATATGAGAGATGCTTTGCATCCACAAGGGAGGGCGAGCAGGGATTTTTAAGGCAGAGTGGTGAGGACAATTAGCAGGGTTAATGGACTGTTTCTAGTGGTGAGATGACACCAGATGCACCTCTGTTGCTTGTGCTCAGTGCATGCTTAACTCTGTGTTTATCTGGGAAGCAAATCACACTGGCTCTATTCCGCAACTGGACAACTTTGTGTTGCTGAAGTAAGACAGCGAGACAGCGAGTGGGCTTGAAGCCTTGGGTCAGGCCGCAGGAAAGTTTCCCTCCTTCTCCTCCCCCTCCCAGATGCCCTCATCAGATGTGAAACCTACAGTTCTGCTAAGCTATGCGGACCACCTCCCTGCATTGGGCTCAGAGCAGCAAGTAAGCCCGTCACCTTTCAACACACATCTTTTCTGCCTGCATTGGCACGTTGTGAATCTCCAGGTAACAGGGATACATGGAAAGCATAAATGGAAAAGGACTGTAGGGGACAATCAATCATGTCACCAAGATCAGTTTCTGAAGAAAACCACCACCAATGTTTTAGTGAAAATAAACTAATTTCACTCTGACTGTTCTACTAGTCTTGATTTTATGACCATGTTTATTACACTGGGTGGAGAAATTCAAAGAACTGCCCAGGAGCTAAAAACAGAAGAAAATCTGGTTTGAGGAACATTTCCCCGCCTTGACTTTTTTGCTGCATTTAACAGGTGTAGCCTATCTAGGCTTCAATGAGAACCACACAATGGACCTCAGGCCTGTGCTGGCACACAGTAACCAGAGCAAGGATGCTTAAAGCATAAAAAGCATCTTTACTATCTTCTTGGCAAAATTCTACACATGAACGGCCAATTTTCCAGTTGTTACACCAAAGAAAGATCATCAACTAATCAATATCCATTTTCCTTAATACAAAAGTTATTATAGAAAGCCAATATGATTATGGGGAGGGGACATGAAGCCAGGTTCCAGTGTTGGTTCAGTTATTAGACCAGGTAATCTTCCATAGGTTATTTACATGGACATTTTCCCACCCCTCAAAGAGACTCAGAGGCTTGTAAGATCGTATCTTTGGGCTTGCTATAATGAACTAAAGTGAAAGTCACATATTGATTTACTGGTACAAGTGGATCTTGTAAAACTGGGGGAGAAAACTTGTAACCTTCCCAAATTCATCATATACAAATGAATTATGTATACAATGTGACAGTACTTATGCAATTGAGCCACATAAGTATTGTCACTTTACAGTTACTTGACAGGGATGGTGGTCATGAAACTCATGGAACGATTTGCCTAAATAGAGCATTTCCTCTTATAAAACTCTTGCTCTTTTCCAAAAACATTCTTTTTTCTTTTCTTTTTTAATAGTGTAGGAAGATAAAAAGGAGATTTGGGAAATCATTTCATGTGCTTAATCCAGCATCCAATGATTTTCTTATTTTTTGTTTTTCACTCTGTTGAACCCCAAAAAAGAGAATTCCCCTGAATCACGTAGGAATCAGGGTAAAATTGTGTAGACTTAGATCATGTAATACTTCTTGTCTTTAGTTCTTCTGATAATTAGGCAGGGAGAGTATTCGTCTTGATTGGTTAATATTTGTGTGCTCACGCATGCCAGCACATGAACTACATGGTTAACGATTATATTGCTTTAGGCGTTTGGTCTGATATCAGTGCTTCCTCTAGCACCAACGTCATTTGGCAAATGAACGCCTTCTAAATTAGCTTTTTGATACTTAGGACTAATATGAGTACAGTTAAATAAGTCATTTCATTGAGAACAAGCATGCAAATATAGATATTATCAAGACATGTAATTTGCCAAAAAATATTTGTTGAGTATCTGCTGTGTGCCAGGTACACAGTGGTCAACAATTATTGATCATTCACGGACATTAAC
>NW_007726509.1:548301-549284 GCF_000696425.1 Galeopterus variegatus
GTATCTGCTGTGTGCCAGGTACACAGTGGTCAACAATTATTGATCATTCACGGACATTAACTATTATAAGTACATATATATAGTTTCAAGTGGACGACAAAATCATAATTACATAAAACACAGCAAAAGTCATCCTAAAATTTTTCTTTTTCAAGAAAGAAACAATTCTAAAATCTCACAGACATATGCAGGTCCATTTCTCAGTGCTTACAAACATACTAAAGCTTGCCTAATGGGCATGGAACCCAGTGTCCCTTAACCTTGACACCTACCTCCTGTGAGAGTGCATTTTCCACACCCCCTTCCCTGCCACACGCCCTGCAAGAGTGCCCCCTCTTCACTGCCACCTCCAAATTCTCACCATCTTTTCACTCCTCAACCCCAGGAACCTGCTTTTTACTCCCACTGCTCTTCTGAAATTGCTTTCTCAAATGTCATCAGTGTCACCAGATGCCGATTCAATTTTTCCCTCCCTGACTTCTCCACCACACCCTTGACAATACCCTCTTCTAAATGCTCTCTACCCTTGGTATATCCTTGGTGCCAGGACTTTTCTTCACCTCTCTGATGGTCCTCTCCATGGTCTTTGCTCTTGCTCTCCAAAGAAAGCATTCTTTAAGGTTTTCTTCTCTTCTTGTGTGTACCCTTTCTTGTAGAACTTGGGTGTCTTTTGGGCTTTAGTATGTATGAATGTGACTGTCAAAACTCTTCCTCTAAACTTGGCTTCTCCTTGAACTCCAGTCCTATGTCTGCATTCGCTAGCTGAACATCTCGCCTTTTGGAGCTCAACATATCCCAAAACAAACTTATTGACTTCCTCTCCCCAGTGATCTCCTCTTCCTGGCTTTCTGTTTTTGGACATGGCACCCTGTTCACCCAGCTATCCAGGTGATCACAAACGTGGCTTCTTCCTTTCAGTTAGTTGCCCAATTCTGTCATTTCTACCATCATCACATCTAGTGACTGTCCCACCTTTAGTGTGT
>NW_007726509.1:550205-554807 GCF_000696425.1 Galeopterus variegatus
CAGGCTAATCTTTCCAAAGAAATGACAGCACTGTGACATTTCTCTCTTCAGAAATGCTTTATTGATTTCTGACCCCCAAATTCATGTTTTTACTCTTTTCTCCTGCTCTTCCTCAAACTCATAACCATGGCCCTTCACACCGCTTGGACTTGGTGGAAGCCCCAATTGCACACCATGTGCCCCTTTGCCCCTTGTCTGTGCTCTTCCTGCTGCGTGGAAGACCCCCATCCACAAGCCTCTGCCCTCACCGTCCTTACAGCTCCATTCTGCTGTAGTATTCTCCACAAAGCTGTCCCCTTTCGGTGATGTTTGGAAAGTTACAATAAGGCCTTGCACTTCTGAATAGCTTGGCTTCTAATGCACTACAAGTGAAAAAGATTGTAGGGGGTATCATGTCGATAACAGCACCACGCGGTTGACAAGTTGATGTAGAGAGTGACAGCCAAGAGCAGAGCTTTACTTTTCAAAGGGCACAGCCCTGTGGGCTGAGCATACCTGAGCCTCCTGGGTCAGGGCTGTCTGGTAATGTACTGACTGGGGGGAGCAGTCATAAGCAAGTTTGGACTGTGACTTCCTAGCTATTTCCAGACTTTCTGTTCATCACAAAGGGACTGGTGAGCCCCATAGGGCTCCGCAAGTGGGCATCATATGTTGTCTGAGGTCCAGGGACAAAGCAAGCTCCTCTGCCCTCAGACTCACCCACGTGCATCCCACCCAGTCCTCTCCAGCTCTATGATCAGCTCCTTCTCACCTGGGCCCTGCTAGCTCATTCTTCAAAGACCAGCTCAGAGGCTACCCCTTCCATGGTCTTCCTTTAAATTTAGCCCATGGTCATGAAAGCTCTCTTCCTCTTTTGACCACATGTGGCACTATGTCTGTGCCTCAGCTGGCTCAATGACTACCCTCCCTGGTTTTACCTGTGTCATCTCACTGAATGAATTACAAGATTTTTGAGTCTAGAGACTGAATTTTATTCATTGTGATAGCACCCAACGTAGCTTGTTGCTCACAGCTGGGATTCAATAAATGTTAGTTGAATAAACATCGAAGGTTGAAGTTTCAGATCCTCTTCACACCATTACTCTCAAATATGTTGATGTAACTATATATGTGTGCCTTATAAAGATGTATCTATTTTCTAATCTGCTGCTCAAACTTACAACTTTTCATAGGGCTCTGGGCAGGGCAGCTTTAAGAACAAGGACCCCCCCCCCCACACACACTCTCCCATGAACAATTTCAAACCTTATTATTTATATAAAGAGAAGTGAGGGCCGAGCCCGTGGCACACTCGGGAGAGTGCAGTGCTGGGAGTGCAGTAGCGCTCCCGCCGCAGGTTTGGATCCTATATAGGGATGACCGGTGCACTCACAGAGCTCACTGGCTGAGCGCAGTGCAGCCGGTCTCAAAAAGGACAAAAAAAAAAAAAAAAAAAANAGATAATTACCACAGCCATAATAATCCAAGCAAAATCAAAACCCACCAGTATAATAAAAATTACAATCATGAAAAGAAAAGAAACAAACAAAAACACTACTTGCAACCTAAGGAACCAACAAACACAGAAAACAAACAGCAAAACAGAAAGCAAGGAACAAATGACACCTAAGACAACCCAACAACCAATAAAATGCTAGGAATAAATCAACACCTTTCAATAACAACTCTTAATGTAAAAGGTTTAAATTCCCCAATCAAAAGCCACAGATTGGCTGACTGGATAAGAAAGGTGGACCCACCTATATGCTGCCTACAAGAGACCCACCTCATCCATAAAGACTCACATAGACTAAGAGTGAANAATGAATTACAAGATTTTTGAGTCTAGAGACTGAATTTTATTCATTGTGATAGCACCCAACATAGCTTGTTGCTCACAGCTGGGATTCAATAAATGTTAGTCGAATAAACATCGAAGGTTGAAGTTTCAGATCCTCTTCACACCATTACTCTCAAATATGTTGATGTAACTATATATGTGTGCCTCATAAAGATGTATCTATTTTCTAATCTGCTGCTCAAACTTACAACTTTTTATAGGGCTCTGGGCAGGGCAGCTTTAAGAACAAGGACACACCCCCCCACACACACTCTCCCACGAACAATTTCAAACCTTATTATTTATATAAAGAGAAGTGAGAGCCGAGCCCGTGGCACACTCGGGAGAGTGCAGTGCTGGGAGCACAGCAGCGCTCCCGCCGCGGGTTCGGATCCTATATAGGGATGGCCAGTGCGCTCACAGAGCTCACTGGCTGAGCGCAGTGCAGCTGGTCTCAAAAAGGACAAAAAAAAAAAAAAAAAAAAGAAGTGAATATGCTAAAACTTCATTTATTTCCTGGAAGTGCAAATCCTTATCATTATAAAGGTAGTTTATGTCTTTTTTTTTTTTTTTTTTGTCAATTTTTCTTTTTTTCCTGGTGTGTTTATAAAGGTGTCCCATGTGGGACAGGAATCCACAGCTATTTCTCTGGTGGTAAAAAGACTTTGCACAGAAGCCCTATCTATTGTGGTAGCTTGTTGCTCACAGCTGGGATTCAATAAATGTTAGTTGAATAAACATCGAAGGTTGAAGTTTCAGATCCTCTTCACACCATTACTCTCAAATATGTTGATGTAACTATATATGTGTGCCTTATAAAGATGTATCTATTTTCTAATCTGCTGCTCAAACTTACAACTTTTCATAGGGCTCTGGGCAGGGCAGCTTTAAGAACAAGGACCCCCCCCCCCACACACACTCTCCCATGAACAATTTCAAACCTTATTATTTATATAAAGAGAAGTGAGGGCCGAGCCCGTGGCACACTCGGGAGAGTGCAGTGCTGGGAGTGCAGTAGCGCTCCCGCCGCAGGTTTGGATCCTATATAGGGATGACCGGTGCACTCACAGAGCTCACTGGCTGAGCGCAGTGCAGCCGGTCTCAAAAAGGACAAAAAAAAAAAAAAAAAAAAAAAAAGAAGTGAATATGCTAAAACTTCATTTATTTCCTGGAAGTGCAAATCCTTATCATTATAAAGATAGTTCATGTCTTTTTTTTTTTTTTGGCCAATTTTTCTTTTTTTCCTGGTGTGTTTATAAAGGTGTCCCATGTGGGATAGGAATCCACAGCTATTTCTCTGGTGGTAAAAAGACTTTGCACAGAAGCCCTATCTATTGTGGCAAATGATACAAGCGACTTTTTTCCCTCCACAGAAGTCTTTATTTTTCTCCCTGTGTTCCCCTTGAGGCCTGCCCATGGTCTGGACAGATCTCATGGTCGTGCTGTCCATAAAGACCCTCTTAGTTCCAACCTTTCCCAGAAGCATCTCCTTTGAGGTCTTTTACAGAAGTTTCTGTGAGAACACGGAACTTCTAATGTTTGCTAATGTGCAGAACATCCATTGTCCCACTGGGAGGAGACCCTTGCAGATCTTGGGGCCCTGGGCCCCAGCAGCCCGCCGGCTCTTCCCACACGCGACTCCCCTTCTCTCCTCACATCCCACCCCCACCCAGGCCTCAGCTCAAAAGAAATCCTTTCTTTGTTTCACTTTTGAAATGAAGGTGGGTATTTCAGCTGCAGATTTAGAATGGTCATATATTAACAAAATTCACTTCTTCTTATGAATTCACTTTTGGGGACTATCCACAGAACAGGAACAACAAGTCCTCGTCAATAACGCCTACAGAGGCTGCTGGCGGGGACCTGACACCACCTCCTGGAGACGGGTCAGCAGCCTGGGGACAGGCATCAGTCCACGAGGCTCTGCCTCAAGCTTGAGAGACTTTCAGTCCATTTGTCTGTACTCATTCTTTAAGGGGCTCCGGCCACAAAAGTAGATTAGAAAGGCTCAGTTGTGGGTAGGTGCAGGCTTTGAGAGAAGCAGTCTCAGAAGAGGTCTGAGGCGCTCTGCTCAGATTCCTCAAGGCCAGGCTGGACATGACAGGGCCATGGCACATGGACATTCACTTTAGGGCTGTGAGAACATGGGGGAAGGAAGGATGAAGTGGTACCCCTGATGTGGGGTCAGCCCTGCCCTAACTTGGGAATGTCTGAGTGAATGATGGGGATGAAGGATGGGGCCCCCCGGGCAACGGGAATGATGCCACGTGGACCTCTTCCAGCTCGT
Source organism: Galeopterus variegatus (assembly GCF_000696425.1). Lineage (NCBI taxonomy): Eukaryota > Metazoa > Chordata > Mammalia > Dermoptera > Cynocephalidae > Galeopterus > Galeopterus variegatus. Next base: position 554,312 of record NW_007726509.1, read on the forward strand.
CTCAAGGGTGGCGAAGTGGGAATGTGCGGGCTTTCTTGCCCAGAGATGCTCAGTTCTTTATATGTTACTTCCCTGCCCCCTCCCCAAAATAACAAAAGTAGGCTTGTCTAGAGACTTGGCAGAAAGGAACAGACAGATGTTTGTGATGTTTTAGTTAAGTTTGACTTAAAAGTGGAGGAATGAATTTAAATGACACACCAAAGTCCTTTTTGTCGGACAACCAATGTTAGTATAGCAATTAGTTAAAATATTCTCATTAGCCTACTTTTAAGGTTTACTGGGGAGTCTTACTAATAGCAGGATTTAAAAAGTCATCCCTATCTTATTGAATAGATACTCTCCAGCTGCTGAACTGCAAAGTAAATTTCTGTAAAGCAAATTGCGTTTATCATTTTTTTTAAAACATAATTTTCCATAATAAATGCAGAGATGTACCCTCAGCAGAAAAACATTCCAACGGGGCCAGGTTGAATGCCTGCGCCAGGGAATGGGTAAG
>NW_007726509.1:555558-616375 GCF_000696425.1 Galeopterus variegatus
CCTCAGCAGAAAAACATTCCAACGGGGCCAGGTTGAATGCCTGCGCCAGGGAATGGGTAAGGCGACATTTTGAAACTGTAACCTACCAGTGCAATGCGGAAAGACAACGTGGCTCACTGAGTTGGCCTCCCCTAGGCGGGCTTGTCAATTAAGAGCAAAACCACAAAGGCAGTCCCAACCCTGGAGACAACCGCGGTGGATGCAGCGACCACACCATTGAGGAGAGGTCAGTGAAGCCTGGCCTGAGATTCCTACCCTGTTGGAGCGATGCAGCGACCACACCATTGAGGAGAGGTCAGTGAAGCCTGGCCTGAGATTCCTACCCTGTCACAGTCCTGTCGGAGTGGGAAGGGGGTGTCTCCAGCTCATCATTCATCTCTGTTAAGCAACCACTAGCAAATGTTTATTAGTTATATCCCTTTTGGCAAGCAGAGAGGGAGGCCCGGAGGATACAGAGATGAATAATATACAAGGCCCTTCTTCAAGGAGTTTGTAGTTCCTCCATAGAAACCGAGTTGGGCGTCCCTCTGACCTGACTGGCATAAAGTGGTCAATGGTGGTATTGGTACATCTTGTATTTAGAATTAAAGAATCAATGTTTGACATGATAGGATCATAGAATTTCATAACGCTAAGGGGCCTTAGAGCTCTTTTAGCAAATTGAGTTAAAATTAAACGATTGTTATAGTTAAATGATTGTTGTAAACTGCCAAAAGCTGAACAAACATTATTATTATCTGGTCTAAGACTCTCAGTTTATGAAGGAAGGAGATTGATACAAAATTAAGAGACAACCTAAAGTCTTATGGGTACGTTGTTATGAAGGCTGTTTAACATTCATAACCCATGCTTTATTTTCTTGTTTAGTATAAAAAGCTAATGTTTTATTTTTCAAATTATATTATAAATAACAAATAGATAGAAATTATGAGAAAGAAACTGCACCGAGGAAATATTGGAAAGCAATTTTGTTCTGAATATCTAAAGTATAACCAACAAGAATAGCCTACAAGCAAAACAATTCAAGCTCTTATAAAGAAGTGCTTAAGTAATAATTAATTATGCATATAATTATGTGATGATTTAGTTACATTTCATAGAGTTCTGTGGTAGGCAGAGTACCCATGGACAACCCCCAAGATTTCCCACCCTAATCCCTGCAGTATCCGTCTTTGTGCTAACTTCCAACATGGTTTAGGGAAAGCAGTTATATCCTGCAGAATACCAGAGAATATAATTAAAGTTCTGTTTATAAATCCTTTATTGACATTTAGGGAATGATTACAGTAATGCATGCTGCTTTGCTCTCTAATAGGTCATTATGAAGTTCGTTAGAAAAGACATTAGCAGCAATTTGTCAACAGCCCCTGGAAATCAAGTGACAAAGTATTTATGTTTTACAGTGTTGCCAACTGTTAGGCATCTTCCTGCAGGTGGAGATTCTTCGTCCACTCATCTGCCCAAGGGACAATTCACACAGGCGATTCAGTTTTGGAAACCACACCATAATGAGTTTTAAAACTCAGCAAGAGAAAGAATGATGGAAATCCCACCAAAGTGGCCCTTATCACCTAAACTTGAGAAGCTGCCTGGAATTTCTTCTGTGTTATTCTAATGAACTGTAATTCTTTCAAACAGAAGAACTTCTTAAAAAGAAAGAAGTGTGGAATTGGCCTGTCATCCAGCTGGGTGCCTGAGATCGCAAATTGGGGTCACTTGGTACTTCTTATTCGTATGTAATAATATCTGGCATGGATCAGAGAGTCGATGCTTATCATCTGAAGGAGAGAATTCACTGTATGTTTACAATGGCTTTACGACTTCTACAGCTCTCTTTTTAATTATCTCATTTAATAACCTCATCATCACCAGTCTTGATGTTAAGAAATAATGTCTCCATTTTACAGAAAAGGAAACTGAGGTTTGGGAGGTTTAATATGTCCCTGCTGTTCTTCTCACTTCTGATCGCAGTGACTTTCACTGAACACGCTGGGTGCTGGTGTTAGGCAGGTCTTTCACATCCATTCGATCACTACATTTGTTCCTCGTTAATTCCCTCCTCACACGTGAGGTAGGTCTTTTTTATCTCCAGTTTTCAGATAAGAGGCTTGATGAAGTTATGTTTATTCGAGCCGAACCAGACAGGTTATGACTGATGAAGCTGTTTTTAATCACAGGTCTCTCTACTCAGGAGTCTGTGATCTTCCTGCTAAAGCCAGCTACCCTTCCAACTAAAGTATGGAGCTGTTGCTATTTCCATTTTTAAAAGTCTGAAAGGAACAAAGCACTGACTTAAGGAATGGTTAACACTATGATACCCCATCAAGGAGTCTCTGCTTTGGGGGTTTTACAAAAACGTACATTTTGTAGCATTATTATGCTGTCCAACTGAATTTAATTCAATTCAACAAGCTGTGACAAGGGCCTGTTTTGTGTAAATTCTGTGTGGTAGCTGAAGTCCTTTCCCCCTTCTCAGAAACGGAGTCCTGATTCTGTAGAATGTGCTCAGGTAGAAGATACCATTTGCCCCCTTTCCTTGCAGTTGGGCACAGCCAGGTGAACACATTCTGGATAGGACCTCCAGGGAAGCTCACTAAAGAGTCTTTTTGTCCTTCCCCTTCCCTCTAACTGGAGTGTGGACATGATGCCTGGAGTTCTGGCAGCCATCCTGTGACACGAGGCGACCTTGTGAATGGAAGCCAAGTGTTAAGGACGGTGGGGAAAAAGATATAAGGGGCCTAGGACCCTGACGACATGGTGGGGGCTGCCAGATCAGCCTCGAACTACTCACATCTGGAACTACTATGGGAAAGAAATAAATTTTTATCTTGTTTAAGCCGCTATTTTCTTCTGATCTCTGAATGCAATTTTTAGCTGATAGAGTACAGAAAAGCTGAACAAAATACATTTATTGGTCTCTAAGAAGGACAAATCCACAGATCACTAGTGTATGATCTGAATGTGATTTGACCTAATGGAAAATAAACCCAGAAGGGAAGCATCCCAAAGAAAGAAGAAATTAATTCTGCTAAGAGAAAGGTATCAAGAAAGGCTTCTTGCCCCTTGGGTGGAGGGAGATTAGAAGTGGAGGGAAAACTCAGTAAGCAAAGCCTGGAGACCAAGAAATTGAGTGTTAGTAACAGTGAGCTCATTGCAACAAATATTATTAATATTTTAAAATGATTTTCTTGAGGTTTTCAGCAAAGCATTGACCATCAGACGGTTATGAACCTTGCTCTATGGACCCAAATCTAAACCAAACAGCAAGTTGGTGTGCGTCCCTTGGGATATTGTCTAATGGCACATTCAAGTCCCTTTCTCTAAACATAGCACTTAAGTGGTGACATATTAAGCTACAGAGAGAGTAGTCCTTTTTTATACATTTGGCTGCAATTGAGTAGAGATGGCTTTTATAAGATTCAGATTCATATTTGCAGGCCTGGGTTAAAAAATCTTCTTTGACTGAGGTGGCAGTAGCAAAGGAGAGGGGGAAATGTACAGGGTCTGTTCTGGAATGCCTTTTTTTTTTTTTTTTTTCCTTTTTGTTTTTTTTCGTGTCCGGCAACGGATCGCAACCCTCAGTGTCGCACCCGTACCGGACCGGGACTGGCAACGGGATCGCAACCCTCAGTGTCGCACCCGTACCGGACCGGGACTGGCAACGGGATCGCAACCCTCAGTGTCGCACCCGTACCGGACCGGGACTGGCAACGGGATCGCAACCCTCAGTGTCGCACCCGTACCGGACCGGGACTGGCAACGGGATCGCAACCCTCAGTGTCGCACCCGTACCGGACCGGGACTGGCAACGGGATCGCAACCCTCAGTGTCGCACCCGTACCGGACCGGGACTGGCAACGGGATCGCAACCCTCAGTGTTGCTCCCGAACACCGCTCAGCCAGTGAGCGGGAACCGGTCCGTATGTGGGATCCGAACTCTTGGCGGGAGCGCCACCGCGCTTCCCAAGCGGTGCACTGTAGCAGTGCGCCACTGGGCCGGCCCTGGAATGCCTTTTTATACCTCACTCCCTGTGGCAGAAGTGATTCGCTGATTGTTTCATTGCCGGGGTCATGCTGGAGTTGGGCCTGAAAGGCAGAAGGACAAAGAAACAGAACTCCATCCCCATGGCTAATGCGACTTGGGGAACTTCATGAGCTGACCACAAGTCTCAGATTTCTCCATCTGGTGTCCACCAAATATCCACGTGAGCTTATCCTTTCCTCAACTGTCTGGATTATGGTGAATGGGATGTAAGGAGAAAACATCTGACCTCTTCCAGGTTGGGACCTGGAAGTGTCCTATGTGATCATCCAGCCATCTCACTCCATGAGACGACATTGGATCTTGTAGTCTAGATGCCCCTGAATCACTGCCTGGAGGTCCTTGCAGATGAGGTGGCCTCAAAGCATTGGTATTTGTGTGTGAGAGAAACAAGCCTTGGTTGTATGAAGACGTTGGAACTTGGGAATTATTTCTATGGCAGCTAGCATTAATTACTCTGATTCTGATATTACTCCCTGGCAAGGAAAATCAGTAACAGACTTTTGTAAAGTTAGTGAGAGGTGGTGTACCTTTGATTAGGAGCATGGGATTTGGAGTTGGTATAATATAGGCTTTGGTTTGATTCCTGGGTGAGTTTGGGCAAGTTTCCAAACAATTTCAGCTCCAGATTTTTATCTATAAAATGGGAATAACAATTGCACCTCCTTACAAAAGCAGTGTTTTTCAAAGTGTGGTCGCACAGATTGCCTGTATCAGAAATGCCTGCAGAACTGTCAAATTGCAAACCACTGGATACCCACCCAGATGCTACTGAACCCAAATATTGGTGAGGTGCAGGGAGGCTTGGAAGTGTGTGTTATTATCAAGATCCCCAAGTAACTCTTATGCTTACTAAAGTTTGAGAATGGCCATTCTGAGGGGTTGTGAGGACTACACGAGATAATATGAACAAAGTATTTTGCACTGTAAGTGCTCCACAAATGGAAGCAATTATTTTTATTATTAGATGACACTATGGTGTAGACTCTAATTTACTCAGAAAAGTGGGGCAAGAAGATGAAGGGTAAAAGGGAACATGGCATTACTCAGAATCAGAAGTCTGACCTCAAAGGAAGCCAGGAGGGCAGGCACACTGAGTGTAACCTGACTTGACTTAAATGGAAGGTTGAGGCAAATTGCTGTGATGTGTATTCAGCAACAAAATAACAACCTGAAAACAGAAGAGAGAGAAGGTCACTCTCCTATCAGCAAAATCCCTTAAGACTCCCAGGCTTTACGAAGGTGAATTTTTAAGCTTTGATGGAAATGCATTAATGAGCATATAGCCATGCAGTGGGATGGTGAACACTGTGCCTGAAGCTCTGTTGAAAAATTATTGACAGCTATATTGCTTATTCCTGTAGTGGTTAGGAAATGAAATGCCTTTCTCTAATCAAGTAATTGCATTAAGGAGCTACTGGGAACATTTGGTTGCTTTTCCGGAATAGGCAAGAAGTCAACTGTACTCCAACCAGGTTAACTGTCAAGAGGGGTTTGGCTCAAATTTCTTTTAGTTCAACTAACATATTTCTTTCCTCATTCATATGCAAGCAGAAGTATAAAAATAAAGTCAACTAACAGTCAAAACAAAACAGCATGGTTGTGATAAATCTTTCCTGTTTCTGGAATGAAATTCAGCAAAAGATGGGTTTCTGTTTTTTCTTTTCTGGGGGATAGGGGTGGGGATGTGGGTTTGGACACTGTCTTAAGCCCTAAAATGAGCAGCTACAGAGCTGGGAAGAGAAGGATTTCCGGTGGCTGAGGCAGGTAGCTCTGTGCCCAACCTCAGCTGCAGAGAGATTCATGGTACGTTTTGCTATACCCCGAGCAGAGAGAGACGTTTTCTAGTCAGGTGGTGTCAATTGGCAGGATTTTCCTGCAAATACAAAGTCAAAAAGTTTCTCATTGGAAAGTTTAACTGGGGGAAATTGGTAACACACAGAACAAGAATATAAGTAGATAGAAAAATGGTCAGTTTTTGTTGATGATTTTAGTGTGAAATCTCAAGGCCACTTTGTGTCTGCACCTTCATAAAGACACAGCCACCAAGTGAAACCACCATTAGGGGACCATTTTGTCTACACCACTGCAAATTCTTGGTTAGTCTTGTCTGTCACCAAATTGCCAAAGAGTGTTGTTTTAATGCCACACCCTAGAAAAACTGCTGTGGGTTTTTGTACTCTGACATCAGGATGAGACCACCTTCCTCACGGCCTGTGGTCCCAAGTCCCCTGGACACTGAGCAAAGTGGATTCGAGTTGCTAAGACTCCTGGCCTCACCCTCCTGCATTCCTCCTTGTCCTTGTCTTCTTCTCAGTCTCTCCCACATCCACAGTGACATGCAGGGTGTATTACTACATCTCATGTCTCAACCCTCAAAGCTTACAAAATTACTTCCATTTGTGAGGTAAACTGGCTCTTTTTCCTCAGCCTTGAATTTGCCCACCAGGCTTGCTGTGAAGAATGAGCTTAAAAATAAACTAACGATTTGCACATGGCAGGACTGTGGGTTACAGAGCACAGCTAGTGCCACCAGCAGAAGCACCTGTGTTGTTCTTGTTTCAAGGATGGGGTTTTACAAAAGGAGCATATCTGATTCCAAGGAAAGATGCCACGAGAAGCAAGCCAGTTACCACACATCTGAACTTCGTGACATTACGCTTGCCCTGCCCTGTGGCCCGGGTTGTCTACTCCATGCCTCGCAGGACCCAAATGCCAAACAGTGAGCGGAACGCTGACTTGGCCAGCACTGGTGTGTTTGCTAATATCTGCCACCTGCTTTGAAGAGGAAAAGCATTATGGGGCAGTAAGTATGGTAATTATCAATTATAAAACCTCACACAACTCCCTGGAAAATTAGGGATAAACTGGCAGGAAATGGAAGCATTTGTGACAGGAAGCCAGGAGCCAGGGTGGCTTGTGAAATGTGAAGAGTTCAACACACAGTGTCCTTACCTGGAGCAAGCTGGGAGCTCATTTGTCTTTGGAAAGTAAATACTTCCCTGAGCTAATGTAGTGATGTTGGGGAGCATGAGAAGGAGGTTCCCCTAGAGACGTGTCTTCTTGCATGTCCATGGGATTCTGGGCAGAGGGTGCCTGTGCCCCTCTTCCTTCCTGAGAGGAATAGGGCTGGAGGATTGTGCCACTTGGGTACCACAAAAGGAATACCCCGTTTAGAGTTTGGTCTGGGCTTCGTCCTCATCCTTTTCCTATTTTCTGAGGACAACAGGGTGATAGACTGAAGACCTCTGGGTCAGGTCTGCAGCTGTCTAGATCTTCATACATTCTAGCACGTGTCATGTTGATATTAACACGTCATAGTCATTGAGCTCTTGCATGGATCTTAGAATAAGACACATCTCGTTTGGCCGTTAGAATGGGGTTACAAATGGAAGCTTTCTTGTCTTTTAAATCTTTAAGCTTTTCTAGGCCATCTGGAGTCATCAGGCTGATGTTGGGTCTGACTATTGACACATGTGGTGTAGGCGGCTGACTCTCTGGCCTCACCTATGGGGCGCTGGCAGGATGTCTATGCTAATACTTGGCCCTTCTGCCTGTCATGGCACCAGTGGGAATGCATCTCATTGGTTTGTCTGCATGAGTCTCCCACCAAATGCATCCCTGCAAAGGATGGCAGTAAAATAGTAACTCCTCCCAGTACACCTTTCTCAATAGTCAGAGAAGAATTTGGGGTGCTCCCAGGCATTACAATGTCCTTATATTGGAGAAGAGATCCTCTAACGGGCTGGTGTAAGGAGAGAGCTGAGGGAGTGCCCTCTTCTCCAGACAATGGACAACACTGGAAAACTGTCAGCAACCAGGTGTGTGGTGGTGGGCAACCCCTCCCCTTCTGAGACTTAATGTCAACATCTGTAAAATGAAGCATAGCTAGAGAAATCACTCGAAGTTCCTTTCTGCTCTAAAGACTCAATGCCTTCTGAGATAAATCTAGAATGGTATTGCCAAGTGAAAGAAAAAGAGAGTATTTTGACATTCCTGGGAGAAACTACTGGCTGTGTGACCCGGGGCAAGTTCCTTGACCTCTCTGTACCTCCGTTCCTTTGCCCCCAAATGGGGATAATAATGTAAATGCCTCATAGGATTCTGAGGATCACATAAACTAATCTTTGTAAAGCACTTAGAACAGTGACCAGCATGTAATGTATGCTGTGTGGGTGTTTATTAATAAATATAAAGAGAATAAACTGCGGATTCCTTAGGCAGCTAGAGAGGGACAAACAGAGTTAAGGCCCATGAGCCAGCCACAGATGTATTAAAAATAAGACCAGAAGAGAGAAAATAGAAACACACCCCGAATGGATGGAAGCAGATGAGTGTTTAGGGAAAGGATAGAGTTGGAGTGTCCAGGTTTGGATGAGCAGGGGGCTGGGGAAATGAACCTCTTCAGGAACTCGAGAGGAAGCGTGAGAGGGAAAGCTTGGCTTAGAAGCAGAGGCAGAAGTGGAGAAGTACCAAGAGTGGCTTGTGGCCAAGGCTGGGCTGGCGGTGACATGCTGAGGCTCCTGCAGACAGGCTGCTGTGGCTGGGAGCTGGTCAGTCCTGACCAAGAGCAGCAGCGGCTGCAGAGGGAACGATCCTGCGGAGTGTTCAGTCGAGTGTCAAGGGCGGGGTTACCTGAAACCTGCATATGCAGGAACCAGTAGGTGAGGAGCAGGTGGGCCCAGAGCCGGGCTGGCAGGTGCGATTAGTGCAGAGGGGCCCAGGGGAAATCTAGTGTGTGCAGGTCAGTACACACTGGGAGGTAAGTGATCATGGGAATAATAGAGCAAAACAGTGCAGAAAACAGGCCCAAGACTTGTGCAGACACCAAAGAGCAGGGTTCAGCAACACAAGCAGAGGTCTGGTAATAGATTGGAAGATTGGGCACAAGAGAGGAGCTTGAGGCAAAATCTGGGGATCTGCAGGAGCATAGCTGCTCTATGTGTGGTAGGCACTACACCAAATCCATTTCCTGTTCTTCCTGGGCCCATGCCTAGAGACATGTGTCAGCCTCCCTGGTAGGTAGAAGCTGGCTGTGACTGAATCTGACCAGAGAGGATGAGCAGAAATGGGGGCACCCTGGGCCTGGCCCCAAAGTCTCCCCCACACAACCTAATCCCTTTCTCTGCTGCCAGCTGGGTGCAGACCAGCACAGCAACCTTTGAAGATGGCAGAGCCACAAGATGGGAGGAACCTGGGACACTGAATCTGATAAAGAGCACCTATTTAAAACTTTATTGTAATAAACCACTCAGATTTATGAGTTTCTTTGTTACATCAGCTAGTGTTATCCAAATCACTAAATTGGCTCTCATGGATAGGGTCAATCTAACGATAGGGTTAAAGACACCCTAAGACCTTCCCAGCCTTGAGATGCAATAGAAGGCCCTTTGGTCTTTGGCCATTGCCCTGCAAGGTGGCTGAGTTCTATAAGAGAGTTTAGTTTTGGTAACTGTGTATCATTTTTACTCTTATGTTGCTGACCATGACCAGATGAACAGACCCTTAGTGTTTAATGTGTTTGTGAACACACAGCAGAAGGTGATACTGAGTGAAGTGTGGGAAAGGACCTTGTGAATGTCTTCAGGTGAGTGACAATGAGAAGTCAAGGGGACGTCTGCTGGGGAGCTGCTCAGTGAAAGTCCCTGATTACAGGCATTGTGTCTTCAGCTAACTCCTCTGCAGGATTACTAGACAACTGTGGAATAAAATACTCTTGCAGCCTAAGAAGCCATCGTGGTATGGAAGCATAGAAGCTCCTTGTTAGTGACAAGATTTTAACAAAACAAGGATTTTCATATATTTCCTAAATTTTTTTTTTTTTTTTTGTCTTTTTGTCTTTTTTCCGTGTCCGGCAACGGATCGCAACCCTCAGTGTTGCCCCCGTACCGGACCGGGGACCGGCAACGGGATTGCAAGCCTCGGTGTTGCTCCCGCGCCTCGCTCAGCCAGTGAGCGGGAGCCGGTCTGTATGTGGGATCCGAACCCTCGGACGGGAGCGCCGCCGCGCTTCCCAAGCGGCGCACTATCCAGTGCGCAACCCTCAGTGTTGCCCCCGCACCGGGCCGGGGACCGGCAACGGGATTGCAACCCTCAGCGTCGCCCCCATGCCTCGCTCAGCCAGTGAGCGGGAACCGGTCTGTATGTGGGATCCGAACCCTCGAGCAGGAGCGCCACCGCGCTTCCCAAGCGGCGCACTATCCAGTGCGCCACCGGGCCGGCCCTCCTAAATGTTTTGACCCCCCCATTTGAGAGAGCGATAGATTGTGATATACAAAGAAAAGTCTGGGTAGAATTTCCACAGCAGATTTTGAAATTTAGTCATTCCGATACTCTAAACTTCAGTTTCTAGTAACTTGTGAAGATCCTATAACTTCCTTAACAACAGTATTAGTAGGATGTAGGCAACTGACTTCAAGGCAAGCAGTGGCAGTCCCTATGTTTTATTAAAAATGACATCTCACCTAAGTCAGCCTACGAGGGTATTTTAAAATGCTTGTGGAAAGATGAAATTAAAAGATAATATGAATGAATCTTCCATGAACTTTTCGAAAACCCCTTGTACCATTACAGTTCCTAGAGTGAGCAATGATTTTAGTCACGATGCACAGACAATATTCTTTCCCAAATAGACCTTTTTTGAGGGGGCAGGAGAAGTGGGGGCTAAGCACATTTGGTGTTGAAGGATTAGCTCTTTTCTCAGTCACTTGTTTCTGAGCCAAAGTTTCTATCCATTTTAATGGAAGCTCTATTTAAGTTCCATCTATTTTTTTTTTTAATTTATAGATTTTTTTATGCCTGAGAAGTTTATTGCACTTTTAGTTCCCACTAAACATTTTAAAACATTTAGAAAGAAGAGGCTGTATTTTGCCAAAGGCAAAGGACTGAGCACCATCTGCAAGTAAAGGGTTTGCTTAGAACTCAAAACAGCATGCTCTATTTGGCCAAAATTAAATTTTATTCTCTGCTTTTAATTCTCCTGTTAACTCTTCCCTTCTGATAGGATTTGAGAGATAACATCATCAGGCAGCAAGGTAAAGAATGACATAGAAATTTGCAATAATCAAGCAGAGTTTTTTCCTCTATTCCTTTAAATCATAAGGTTGCTCAACCATTAATGCTATAGTTTGTATGATTCTTTCTTTACCACTCTACCCCAGCATTCTGAGGCTATGCTTGGATCTTGGTCTTATGGTCCAAATGCAAATTTATGTAACATGTAACTTATTACTTCCTCAGTCACAGACATACTCACTCCCAACGCAACCATTTTGCAAAATGAAGAGGTGGACATAGCGTTCCTTCTGAGGAGCATATGAGTAAGTCGACCTGTAGTTATTGCTTTCCTGACAACCTTGGAAAGCATGGCTGGGGGGCAAATTTGAATATAGGTTCTTGTACTTTGTCAGTCAAGTTATGTGCCTGCCCTGTTGTTTGCTAAGAGAGCCTACGACACTCACAAGGAAGGAATGAAACGGTCATGCTCAACATCAGAACTTTGTTCTTTGCAATTTTTAAAAGCTCCCAAGGGAGTTCTTATGAGCAGTCAAGGACGACAACCTCTGTTACAGAGCCTTTTATGTCTTCAGGTTATACTGGTGTCTTCTTGAGGGCAGGGCCCTGACTCAGTGGTGTCTGCATCTCTAGTACCAAGCCCAGCAGCAGCATAGGAGAAATGCCCAGTGAGTGCCTAGTGTGTGGAGGAGCCCACTCCTTGGTTTCCAAAGGCCAGTCCTGGCTTCCCTGGGCCACTGCTCTGTGTTTATGGCCAACTGGGACAGAGGTGCTGAGGTCACATGGAAGTCAACACCATTCCCCACTCCCCTCCATTGCAGAGAGGCTTTGCAGAGCAGCAGTGGCCTTTCAAAGCCCCAGCAGAGAGGAGGCATTGTTGTGAGACCAGGGGAGCTGCTGAAGATGAAAAGGCCCAGAAGGGAGCATGTTCTCTGTCCTAGCATGGCCACCCCAGGCTTGGTACAGGTACTTCACTAGGCCTTAATGTGATAAGCACAATGTGAGCTGGTCACACTCAGATGGTCTCTGAAACCTTTTGCACTGTTAACCCATCCTTCCATTTGCTGAAATACCAGCCACAGGAGGAGTAGAAGAAAAGGCCTGAAATGGGAACCCTGGCAACCAGGGAGGGCCTTCGGTTTTTGCCTGCACATGATGTGCTGTTCAAGCTCCAGACCACCCCCCAGAGATGTTAGAATGGGGCAGATCTGAAAGCCAGACAAGACACGGATTTTGCCAGTGAGTCGATGGTCCATTACTTAGCACAGCTGTTTCTGTCATGATGATAGAACAGGGAGACTCAGAGCATACAGGTGTGCAGAGAGCAGATTCCTCGAGAAGGGAAGCTCTGGGGGACTTGGATGGGTCCAAATGTCAGACATGAGGAACTCTGGAACCAGGCACACCCTAGCAGCACTCTCGGTCTCTGAATATTGTAGGAGACTGCTTTCCTCAATTCCAAGTCAATAAAGCTCATTCATGTAGATGGAAGGCTGGGACTGCTATTTATTTGTTCATTCATTTATTCATTCTTTCATTCATTCTGGGTCCTAGCCCTGTACTCACAGAACTGACTAGAGAGGAGAGATGACAGCCACTGTGACAAGGGTCTAGTGCAGATGGAAGATGTGTACTGACTACGGGAGGACACAGAGAGAAGAACCAATGAACTCACCCAGGTGACCCAGCACCTGGGATTCCAACATTAACACCACTGAAGCTGTCTTCCTCAGGAAGTTCAGAGCGATGTAGGAAGGTTGCGTGCTCTGTGGCGATGAGGATATTTTACTACCAACCTAGGAGCACAGACCGCCCAAGTGCAAGTCCCTCACAGCAAGTTTGGAGGAAACACAAAGTGAGCCTCCTAGGTGGTGATGTCTTAGTGGTCAGTAAAGACTGTGGAAAAGGAGAATTCTGGAAAGGGAACTGGGAAGAGGAAATTCTGGTTTCCGGCCCAGCACCTGCCACAGCCAGCTCTGTGACCAGGCAAGTTTGCGCTGATACAAAACACCTGAGAGCTCTTCTGGTCTGCTCTGGGGACATGATGGCAGGACAGGACAGCACAGACACCCACAGTGCTCTCAGCATGCACATACACACATGCACACATGCTTTCACTCGTATGCTTGTGCACATGCAGGTACACTCACACACATGCTCACATACATGAACACAGGCATGCATGCCTGCACACATATACACACTCACGATCCATGCACATGCAACGCCCATGCACATACACCATCCTTTACATGCACTCTCACACATGTGCACACACATTCCTATACTCAATACATGTGCACACACACAGTCCCCCACACATGCATACACACTCTCTTGCACACAGACACATATCTGAGCATCACATATTCCACACTTCATTCCCAAATTCTCAGAAAGTCTTATCAGACCAGTCAGGAAATGAACATACAAATCATCTGGAATGTTTTTATATGATCCTGATGATCTTGCAGCCTCTGGTTTAGTCCCTTTTCCAATGTGTATGGCCAGACACTTCAGTTTTTTCATAGGCGCCTCTTCCAGGGACACAAAGCATTAAGAGGAAAGAGTTAAAGGAAAGAAATCGATAACAAAAGGAAAAGCAAGAAAAAGAAAAAAGGACAAAAAGCCCTTCTACCCCCGTTTACCGCAAAAACATAGAGAGGATGTTTGGAGTGTTCTTTTGGAATATTTGTATAAAGAACTGCGTGTCCTTGTTTACTTTCTGTAGAGCCCCATTTCCTCCCTAGAATTCCTGGTGGTCATACTCACCAGTTATGGGGCTCTTCAGATGAAAATCTGAGATACAGAGAGTGCACACACGCACGGGGCAGGGGAATCCTGGGAGGCTGGGGCTCTTTGAAATCCATGGCATATACGGATTAGGCATCTACCTCCTTATTCCTCACCACACTCTGACCTGGCTCTAGAGCTGCAGAGAGACACAGAGGAGGACATTGCTGGGGGCATGCCTGGTGACTCCTATGTGCCTGTGGCTAGCAGTTTGGGAAAGCCATGCAGAAAGCGAGCATTCCCTACTCCTGCACACCAGGGCGGAGATTGCTATGGGCCAGCCACATCCCAGGGTGGCCACGATGGTGCTGTCCCTTCCAGTGCAGCTCTGATGTCTTCAGGAGAGAGTCAAGTTCTGAGGTCTCACATTCAGTTACAAAGTGTTTTCCCTTTCTTACTTGATTTTATCTGCACATTTATATAGATTAGATAGAGCCCTGTTTTACAGATTAGGAAATTGAGGTTTAGAGAAATTGATTTGCCCAAGATCACATGGCAAGACAGTAGGAGAACTTAAACTTGGATTTACATCATCTAAGTCCAAATCTAGTTCTTCTACCTGATACGACAAATAATAAAGAATAATAAATAAATAAATAAATAATAAGCTAACATTTTAAAAGGGTTGACCAAGTACCTGGTAACATTTTAAGTGTATTACACGGATCAGCTTATTTAATCCTTACAAGCCTATGATGTGGGTAATTCTATTATCCTCAGATAGCAGATGTGGAAATCGAGCCCCAAAGGGTTAAGCAAACTGCCTGAGGCCACACGGCCAGTGAAGGGAGAGACAGATGCCTTGCTCTGACTACCCTGCTGTCCAGAAGGACGGGGGTCTCCACGCTCTTAGCCCGTTTCAATGGGCAATATCACGTGTCTCACTCTATCACGGCTGCCCATAGAGGGCTTCACCCCACCAATCAATGACAACTTACTTTCTCCCTGAGGATCAGATAATTGATCAGATTATGAGTTGCTGCAAATGGAAATTAATGTCATTTGCCCTTCTATTTATTTTTGCTTTTCCTGCTGAAATTGCTATTATAATTACATATGCCATACAAGGATTGTGGTAATGTTGTTTCTAAATTAATTTCCACCTAAGCATTTTCGATTTCCACTTTTCACGGTGATGGATGCTGCAAACAGGGAGACTACAATTACCGTAAATTGTCCTCTTCACTAAAATGTGCTGGGGGAGGTGGAGTAAGGAGGGGACAGGAACCTGAGAGTAAGGGCACATCAAAAAAATTATTCAATTATCCAATTTCTTCAGTAACCTGGAAAAAAATCTTAGGGATTAGTAATTAAAACAAATTGACAAATATTTTTTTAAATAGTGTTTTGTTTTTACATTGAGCTTTTGGTTGGACTGAAGGAACAGTTGATGGGCACTCTCACCATTCCATTCAGACTGAGCCCTGCCACCGGCCAGTCCCTCCTATAAACATACCAGCCTTGGTGCAGAGGCTTCACCCAAAACCTCTGAACACCGGGGCCCAGTGTTTTTGCAAATCGGCCCTTTAGGAAGCATGCACAGGTGCCCTAGAGTAATTTCTGGTGTCATGTTGAAAAGGTCTAATTTAGTGTTTTAAAGACAAAAAGATTCACCAGTCCCATAGTGGTGAGAAGTGACCTGGAGGCATTAAATAGAGAAAGTCATGATGTGATTGTAACAGTGAGGGTGACTAATTGATACTAATACTAGGATCCTCTGAGGCCCCCCTAGCAGGATCCTAAACATTTGATGGAAGGACTGCAGGTGGAAGATTGATGAAACCATTCTGCCCTCTACCAGGGCAATGGTCATTTGTTTCCAAGGCAGCTTCCATCAAACAGAGCTGGAATTCACTGTCATGTAATCACCTGTTTCAGAGAAACATCTTTTCCATGTCAGATCAAAACCAGTTTTGAGGTCTTCTGAATGCAGATGCTAAGGCTCAGCCAACTAGAGAAACAGCAGACATCCCCCCCATCCCCACTCTCTCTTCCCCCAGAGCCTTGAAATCTAGAGAAACCCCTGATGACATTTCTGGGCTGCTGTACTCCCTCCCAGCCCTACACCTTGGATCCATCTTTCTGCAACCTTCCCAAAGGCTAAATTGTCCTTGGGAGACAGGTTGCAGAGTTGCTTAGATCTAGGACTGTGTCCTGGTTTGTTCATCTATGTCTGAATAAGTGAGTTGGTTCTAAGCTCTCTGTGGGGCTCTGGTGCTGTATTGTTGCTTTGGTCTGGTGATTCCTCCAAAGCAATGCCTCCTTCTGCAGGGTCCCTTAGACATGCAAGGCACTGCTGGACCATCAGAGGAGCTGCTGGGAAACTTTAGAAACTGAGGTCCTGGTTAGAAGGATCCCTTGGCATGGCCTCGCCTCTGCAGAGTCTGAGTATAGGACAGGATCCTCTAAAAGTAGTGACTTGGGGAGGCATTAGTGGGGAGGCCAAAGTAGAAGGAGGTGCCTTTGCTACCATTGGAAAGACTTGTCCTCCACACTCTCACAGAGGCAGACTCCTTTCCTGACCTCACTTGCTCCTCAGGTGGCCTCCCTGTTGACTTCTCTTTCAATTCAAGATTAAGACTATCTACAATGTTCTTTTATTCTAAGTACTGACAATGTTGGTATGAGAGTGCAGATGAATGCTCAAGTGTGCCTGAAAAGGCACCCCCTCCCCCAACCCCAGGAGTTTCTGGAACATTTCAGCACTGCTGTAGCATGTCCATGAAGCATCTATCACACTGAGCAGGTGGCCCATCCATGGAAAACTTTAGTGACTCACCTGAGGGCGAGTAACTGCCCTCTGCAACTTGAAAAATTGATGCTGACAGAAAATCTGTCATTTCTGAACATTATACTCTCCTTAGCAAGTGCTAAATTCATGTATTTTAGGAAGCCATATTCGGGTTTACATCCAGCTAAAACAATTCAGTAAACCGCACAGGCAATTCTGCAATAGATCTTGGAGTGGTGAAATCGGGAACGAAAAGTTCTCTCTCCGCATCTAGAAACTGGAGCAGAGAGGCATCAGTCAGGCTTTCCACATTACAGCTCCTTCTGCAGGAGGAGGAGGTTCACTGTGCATTTATCTCTCGTGCCCTTTGAAGTACAAGCCTCTGTCTGCTTAATGGCTCAAACCAGAGAGAACAGGATGAATTCCTTTTACGTTAAACAAACCCGAGTCTGAAGAGGCAGTAAAATTTCTAAACAAACCCGCTATGATTTTGGTATTTGCAAAATGGTTATCCTGCGTGGTTGCTAATGTATCCAAAATCTAAAGCACGTGGCTCGGACAGCGAGGAGCTGGCAGAGGTGACTGGGGACCCTCTGACAGGTTTTCCAGCTATAAGCCCATCTTGTCTCCTAGCACATTCTACTCACAGGCCAGTCCGTCTCCTGCAAGGGAGGAGGAATGAAAAGGAAAATGGAGACAGGAGAAAGAGAGGACAGGAAAGGAAGAAAAGACGGAACATGGAGAAATAGCAAAAGGAAATGAAAAGAACTTTACTGCCTGACCCAATTATCAGATTCTGCATTTAAGTTTAAGACAGTAGATCAAACAGCAAGAGGCACTTTGTACTTCTGCCAGGAGACCATATGATATCTCTCAGGGACTCCCCTGCATGCCAGGAGGACGGAACCCTGCCTCTCAGCGGGCCGGCATCTGGTGCAATGTGGGGAAACAGAGCAAAATTCCTAAGCGACTGCACACATGGAGGAGGTCCAGGATTTACGGCACTTTATCAGTTAAAGAAAAAGAGGCAAGGCACAATCTAATTATAACTTTCCACAAATAACTCAAAAGTAGAATGAGAACTGAAAAGACAAAAGGCTCATGTCATGCTTACTTTGCAAAATCGACCATCTTGAGGGTTTTTACGCGGTACAGGACTTTTTACAAGGAATGGATCCTATCTGTTCTGGATATTTTGACATTTCTCTCAGGGGCCATGTGCACACGCCGTAAACAAGAAGGGCTGGATGGCAGACATTAGGTTCTTCCTTCTGGAGGTTAGGGCTTGCCTCCTGAGAACACACTCCTTTAAGAACACACCTATTATATGTCGAGGTAGTTTATGTGGACTACAGTGTTTAACGGGGTTTCAAGGCTTTGTGTAGCTAAATGAAATAGACAGTTTCCACTTCTCAGAGTGGTGAAAGCATTGGGAGACATTGACTTACACACCAAGGCTGGGGTTGTGAGGAGAGGGGGTGGAAGGCTGTTCTGCTCCTCACAGTAGCAAGTGTCAGAAGCACCAGAATGACCCCCACCCCACTAATGACAGTGGAATTAGGTTGGGTACAGCAGCGCTCACTCTTCCAGATCAGATCAGCTCATATTCTTTAGAGATTTTTCAAATTCAGTCCCTTTCCCCAGAGATGACAGATGTGGCGGAACATGGAAATCACAGTTTTGTTGTGATACTGGATAGCTGTTCATTTTAAGATTGACTTCAGAGGCCACCTCCTCCAGGGTGCCTTGTCAGCTCCCACTTCCCTGCAGCCTGGAGGAGGGACTCACTTCCTCCTTTGTAACTGGACTCATAAGTTGGTCAGAAGTCCTGTTATGCTTTGCTGCAGCTATTAACATACACATCTTTTTCTTTACACCTGTGAATTCATTTAATCCTCACAATAACTCTATGAGGTAGGCAGCATTGTCATGTCCATTTCACAGACTATTATGGACCCACAGCACACTGATGAAAAACACAGGTCCATGCAGCAGGATGTGAACAATTGGTCAATCCTGGTGAAGTGTATGCAGCAGTTCTTTGTATTACTCTTGCAACTTTCCTGTCTGTTCAAATTATTTCAAAATGAAAGGAAATAAAGGTCTCACGAGTTAGATAAATCTGGATTTCAATACTGGCTCAGCCACTTACTAGCTGTTTGTAAACTAAGGGTTTTATGTATATTAACCCATTTGCCCTTCATAATTTTATAAGGTTACATAGGCATTGTATATTTATCCCAACTTCACACATGAGGAACTTGAGGCCCATAGAAGTTACAGGATATGTCAAAACAGTCTTGACTTGTATATATGATGCTGTGCTCACCCACAGTCTCAATGGACTTATTAACACAGTGTTAAGCTCCCTAGAGCTGTGAAGAAATACAATGTTGGGTTAGTTCTTTTCACCAAAGAAAATTTTATGAGAACGCATAGCTGCTACCAATGAAAACTCTGATCTTAAAAGATGCAGATGTAACTTAACATCCCTCAACTTCCTATAATTAATTTCTAGATAATAGATCCATAAGAGAAGTCCAGGGAAAAGCTAAATATTTGGAACTTTGTTAATTTTTACATTTTCTTGTAATTGTTATAGTTTAAAGAATGATAGTTCTTTTACTTTATCTTAAGAAAGTACCTTGTGGTCTTGATCACTTTTATTACCTGCTAGGCACATTTAAAGCTTTTGTTATCCTTCCTTTCATCCTTTCTTCCCTCCATCCTTTCATTATTTATTCACACATCCATCATCTGTCAACCACTCATCCATCCATCCATCATCCATCCTTCCATCCACCCATCCATCTATTCATCATTTATACACTCACGCATCAGTCATCCATCCATCCACCCATCCATCCATTGTCCATCTTTCCCTCCATCTATCCCTCCATTCATTGATCTGTTCATCATTTATCCACCATCCATAATTTGTCATCCATCAATCCATCCATCCATCCATCCATCCATCCATTTATCATTTATCCATTCATGCATTATCAGTCATCCATCCATCCATCCATCCATCATACATCTTTCCCTCCATCTATCCCTCCATTCATCATTTGCCCATCCATACATCATCTGTCATCCATCCTTCATCCTTCCTTCCTTCCATCTATCCACCCATCCACCCATCCATTCATCTACGCATCGACTTATCCATCGTCCTTCCACCATCCATTAGGTGTGATATACATTCTATGAACAAGATCTTTGTCAAAGGAAAGGTACATATCTTGCCTTCACAGAGTCGAAAGAGGAGATACATGCATAACCACACCAGAAGGTAGGTTGTAGGTCAGTGAAAGGTAAACTCCAGCAGTTCAGAGGAGGAGAAATGCTTCTTTTATGGGGCCCATGAATTGCAACAATTAAACCTCAAGCACCACATATTTTACAGAACAAGCCTAAGAACATGTTGTGTGGTTCACCAGCTCCTTACAAAGGATGTCTGTGGCCTGCCCAGATGGCGCGATGCATTGCAGTGATGTCTCCACTGGAAGAACAATCTCTGGGGCGATTTTGATGACTCTTTGCATGGTTATAGCTGATCACTTAGAGACCATAATTTTCTAAATATAGTTTTGAACACTTTCTCCTACACACATTAACAGGCCAGCAGTTAAGTTTATGTGTCATTTTTATATTCACTATCAAGATCTTTCTGTAATTTACTCCATTCATATGGCACTGAGATAAGCTCATTTTCGTTAGAAAAACTAGAAATTTCACTGCCCGCTGCTCTGACTTCCAGATAATTCATGAAATATTGAACCAGAGAGCCCAACACTGACCTCTGGGGGCCTGGAATTAATACTTTCCATGGGAAATGTCCACTTGGTTTCTGCCTCCATATCAATGTTCTATAGCAAAACATCTTACAGTTCTATGGCAATTAAATAAATAGAAGCTTTTACTAGGCTCTGTGCTAAAAGACCTTCAGAAGTGATAATTGATTACATTTGCTGGCCCCATTTGTCCATTTGCTTATTCTCCACCTAAAAAAATTTATAATATGGCCCTAAGAAGCAAACAAACAGAAATAACCAAAAGCAAACCCATGTTCCCCAAAATTGTAGGTCAATGCAATTTTTGTTTTGTGCTTGGTGAAATGAGTCATACGTTACCCTCACCAAAGACATTTGCTATTTGACAGAAATCTACTGTGAATCTTATCCTAAAATAAAACATTATCCTTGATTGATCTTTTGTGTAAACGGGGCATTTGTACATTAGGTGTATTCACTGTAGACTGTATACAACAATGAATGAAACATGACTTCCTACTTAAAGGAAAAAGTGGATTGGGATTTGGCATTGACCAACTCTGCAGACTGATGAAGATCCCCCTTCTAGCTGGTGGGGTGCAGCCTTTGCTGTAGGCATCCTTTGCCAGACCTCTTCTCTTATGATATTCCCATGCTGTCTAGTTGCATATACGGGACCCACGGGTCCAACACCCTCATGCTCCCCTTGACCCTCCTCTCCCTCAACATCTTGCCCTGGCTGATATCATTAACATATTACATTTACATTAGTGACTGCCTAATTCATGTCTCCAGCCCTGAACTCTTTCTCTGGAATTCTAGACCTAAATTTCTAAAGGACCTTGAGAGCTCTATTTATATATTTCATGGGATCTTTAAAACCAACATGTCCCAAACTAAGCCCATCATTTGGAGGGATTCCTTAACTTATAGGATGGCATCTTTCTCCTTAGATCTGTCTCCCAGACAGTCTCCTACTTTTCAGTCCTGCTTGCTTATATGCACAAAGGGAGGAGGTGGGTGGGGGAATCTTTCATTCATGCCCTGCAGCTCTCTAGAAGATATTCCCACCTGGCACCTGTGACAGTATATTGTAATGGTTGGTATATTTGACTGTCTCCCTGAGGACAGATTTTTGTCTGTGGATGGAGATGAATGAGGGAAGGTTAAATCCCTGAGACTTACTGGCTTCCTGATATGGACTGGACAAGCCACATAATGTTTTCAGGACCTGGATCCAGTGTGGTCACGCATGGGAAATTTTTGTGTGTGAATTTTATAGTATTAAACAGACATAAGCTATTTTTAACAAGCCATTTATTGCCTCATAGTTAATTTTCCAAGCTTCGTATCTATTGATGTAACGAATGTTTTATTACAGATCTAATCTATTCTTCTATATGTTCATTTTTATAATCCTCCTATAAATTACAAGTACTAGTTTAATTTGCTAAGAGAGCAATGGGGGCCTCCCATCACGTCATGGAGAACTTAGCTTGGAGGTCCTTCATATTAAACCTTATTATTACCAAATGTCATCACCACCCAGGGAAAATGGCTCCCCTAACACTGTTGGCTTCTAAGCAGCATTTTTGTCCTTTCTATTCTTGCCAGTGAAGCACAGGAATCACACCAAATCCACTACGAATCTTCAGGGAGAAACACATCTCAGGTATCATGGTTTAATACACCCAGAGAGGGCAGATGTTATTTCCACCCTCCCCTAAGTGCGCTCTTACAGCCCTCTTTGCCTTTCCCATCTCAGTATTTCTGGTAAGTTGGAATCTTGGCCTGAAAATTACCTTAAGGATTGCTTTAACTCTGCTCTTTGCCTCCATACATAGAGCCTTTGCTATATTCTTCTCAGGTTTCTTCTGCTTCACTGCTTTTTATAAATTTTCTTTGTTTTTGTAAAAGTCATGTGCTAAGGGATGAACAAACTCATTGCATTTCTTGTTAATATACCTGATAGTTTCCTGCTGTCTTAATCATCGTGTGAGCAAGAGTGCTACACAGCTGGGCCTTCTGAAGGCAGAACAGGAGGGGTCCCGTGTGATGGCTGTCTTGGGGTGCTGATGAGGCACAGTCCACATTAGCTAATGACTTGCCCATGCTTTGCCAAGAAACTCTTCTGAAACTAGGGCATGCTTTGCATGAAACCCCATTTTCAAACCGAAACCATGAAAAAAAAAAAGGGTGGCTCAGTGTGGTTTTTACTCAAAACCAGGTGAAGCCTTGTGGTTCAGCCAAGTTTTGACTTGAAGCCAGAGAGAGCTCACTGTGTTTGGCTGGATCTTGTGTTATGTTTCATGTTCCCCTTGGCTCTGTTTCCCAAACCTGAAATGTGGGGTTCAGATGAGGGGTGCAAAATGAATAAAATGAGGTTGGGGTGAAACTTGGAGCAGATGAAGACAGCGTCAGCTTTGTGAGGGTCACAGAACTCTTCTGGGTACTGTGTGCCCCTGCTTGCTTCCAACACTCCTGGAAAGAAGATCCCCCACACTAAATAGTTCCCTGGGACTGTTTTTAAAGGAACAGAATTATTAGCACCATACCGAAATACCAAAGGCTCTTTTGCTCTTGAGATTCTAAGAGACCTGCTAACAAATCTGTTTTTGCAAGTCAGCCATGGCAACTTTGGGGGAAAACATTTTAGGTAAGTGACTGTGATGCACCATACACATGGATTTATTTAATATGTTTTAAGCATCTGTCTGGGCAGAATACTTTAAATTTTCATGATATATCACAATATTTTACAGATGAGGAAACTAGGCTTAGAGCAATTGGATAATTTGTCCATATTTGAAAAGGGAAGGCAAGAAGTGTAATATGAACTAGTAAGAGACAGAGAAAAATGCTGCCCACATCTTTTCCCTAGCTATTCCCATTAGACCATGATGCCTAGAAATCAGACCAAAGTTCTGCCCTTTAGAGCTTTTAACTTGACAAAGAAGCCAAAATATATACCTAAAACCATAGAATGTGGTGGAAAGTGCTACGTATTGCAAGAGTTGTCCAAACGGCTAGCTGTGTGAGCTCAGAGGAGAGGAGAGATCTCTCTCAGTTTGGTAAGGGAGAGTCTGGAGGGTAACGACTGCAAAAACCTTTGTGAAAACAGTGATGTTTGGGACACTGAAGAGCAGTTGGGTGTGGAGTTGGTAAGGAGAAAGGGTAAAATAGTCTTGGAGGGGAAACAGAGTTGGTAAAAGCAGAGAGGTGAAAAGTTTATTAGTTGGAGTGCAGAGTTTATAAAGGAGAATTGAAGAAAGTAATTTCAGAAAGATAGATTGGGACTAAATCATGAGGTTCTTGGTTTTATGACCAACAAGTTGTATTCTACTCACAGAGGGAAGTCACTGAATATTTTTGAGTCAGGTGTGACAAAATCAGGAAAAATTAGAGGACAAAGCCTAGGATTAAACTGTGAAAATTACTTGTGTCTCATTGGAAATTTGGAAAGGGATTAAAAAAATATAGTAAGTGACTTTTAAAAAGAAATCACTGAAGAGAATTAATTATTTTCACACTGTCTGAGCTCAACAATGAGATGTACTTGAAATTACAGATTCAATACAAAGCTCTTGCTTGAGTTTTGAGGTTGGTATTCATTAGCACGTATCTTGCATGAATATACTGTCAACTGCCTACTTTCCCAAATTGAAAATTTTTCCTAAATATATGAGACCTTTTTTTCATAATTACCATGCTTCCAGGAGAAAAATAAAATTAAATTTAAATTCTCTCTCATGAGAGAAGTGAAATACTGAGGAATAAGATTTTGCCAGGTAGGATTGAGCTTTGGAGGGCCACAAGCCATTATGATATCTAAGATTTTTTTCATCCTTGAGAACTAATTTTCATCCCCTTAGGTGCAATATCATCCCCACTGGGAATGCATGACATAGACCCAAGCTTGCTTTGGCATGCTATTTTGATGAACACAATGGGAGCTCTAATGTCTGGTAAAGTCTGCATCACAGAAGAGAAGAAAGGTACAATCTGTAAGCCAAATAGGTTGACAATTGACAAAGATGCCACCTGAAAGGTTAGATGACAACTACAGATAGAATTGCCATGTAATCCAATGATCCCATTACTGGGTATATACCCAAAGGAATAGAAATCATCATGTCAAAGGGATACCTGCACGCCCATGTTTATTGCAGCTCTATTTACAGTTTGACAATTTTATTTATTTATTTATTTATTTAATTAATTAATTTATTTTTTTTCCTTTTTGCCTTTTTTCGTGACCGGCAACGGATCGCACCCCTCGGTGTCGCGCCCGCACCTCGCTCAGCCAGTGAGCGGCCGGTCTGTATGTGGGATCCGAACCCTCGGCGGGAGCACCGCCGCGCTCCCAAGCGGCGCACCGTAGCAGTGCGCCACCGGGCTGGCCCCCAGTTTGACAATTTTATAAAACTTGACTTTCATCAAATCATTCCAGGACACCATCATATCAGTCAAAACGCTGAATTTGTAGTTCATCATCTCTAAACTATAACCACTTTCTTTAGCCGAGAGAAGGGTTTCAACCTGAAAACATGTGTTAAGCTGTCATTAGAAGTCATACACATGGAAATGGGAAAGTCAGGTATTTGATCTGGATTGAATTATGTGTAACTTCACACATACTTTAGAAGTTGCTCCTACAAAGTTGTTTGGAGCTTGGAAACGCACTGCAGTGTCTTGGCCACAGACCTGTATGTTTAATGTCACTGGAGAGACCTGAGAGCTGTATTCGTCTTTGACCCGACATCCTCCGCATGTGACCCACAGCTATGTAAGGGATGTGATGGTTTCCTCATTTATTTCACAATTTTCCTTATAGATCCACGAGGCAATGTGAAAAATGTCCAGTGTCTTCACCAAATAAAGAATGTGTTGTGGCCAATGAGCAATCTGTCAGAAAATTCTACCACAGTGACTTACTCTCCACTGATGAGTATAAGGGTGCTCCTTCTAGGTTAGTTTTCTACGGACCTGAAAAATAGGTAGACCTTGTGCGGTAAATGAATACTGTTTTACAAATAAAAAAGAAATGAATATTTCTTCCCTTTTTAGTGTCCTTGAGAGTATGACAAAAGGTCTAGATCTGATGTGTTAACATTTATACTTTCCCAGGAGGGAAAAAAGTATTGTCAAACTTAAGGATTCTATTTTTACTGGAATAAGACGTCACTGGGAGAACATTACTTTATTAGAAAGTTTTTTTTTTGACTTGTCTACCACTGCTTCACATATTTATTTCATAGTTGCACATTTCCTGGTTAAAAAGCACTAACCTTTTTACCATTTGCTGCTTATTTTGTGAGCCAGATCAGAGTAAGGAAATTCCAATATTTATGAACAGCTGTAGAGGGTAATTAGGGAATAGTCTGATGTTTCTGCCAGTTCTGCTGATAAACTGTGGGCTGTTTTATTATTTAAACCTCTGTCTGCTTGAAGGCTCATTTTTCTGATATTGAGGCATGTTTTCCTAAGCCACCTGGAGGCAAAGAATAGTTTGTAGGTGACCTTGGGGGTCTCTCTTGCCAGAGTTCTCAGACAAAAACAACACCTTTGACTCCTGTGTCTTCTAGGAGACAGACCATTGTTGATTGAGTTGGGGAGAATGAAGATCCATTGTGACGTCCATTCTCTCCACCAGGGTCTGAGCCCTGAAGATGCCAGCCATACATGGCTGATTGACAGCTGTCAAGGCTCAAGGATGCTGCACGTATTGCCATGAACTCTAGAGTATCACCAGTTCTAGAATATCACCCACGAACCACAGCCCATAGAATGAGAGAAAGATTCCTTCTGGGCTTAGTTTTGCTCTTAGACATATGCTCCAAGATACACTTCAAGCTTTAATGCTGTAATCCCCCTTAAATTTTTCCTATAAGTCACAGTCTTTACAGCCAATGCTTTTTTCCTTTTTTTCTTTTTTTGTATAGGTTCGCAACTCAGAGGTCAATGCCAAGCATTCTCTATAATCACTATCAAAGGATACTTATTAAGAAAAATCTTTCCATGGGTGTTTTACCAGGTGCTCTACAAGAGAATTATGTAGGCATATATATGGCTGGGAGGGGCTTACAGTCTCATTCGGGCAGACCTTGACAAATAAACACTAATATAATTGCAACGACCAGACTAATATTTAGCCAGTCTGTCTGGAGATGGACACTCTGGTCATCTTATGGCTGCCTTCCTTTCTGAGTGGTTGTCACCTGTGCTGTACCTGTTGCTCAGTATTTTGCTTATCTTCCCTGAAGACATATATATTATCTTGTAAGTCTTTGTCACATCTGTTTTTAAGCCCCATCTGTTTTTAATTGCATTTGATAGTACTTTGATGATATTTATGGTAACATAACAACATCAGCTTGGAAAAAAAAATTGGGGCTAAATTTTCATTAACAAGCTTTTTCTCCTGTTGGTCCAAAAGCAACATGATACAGAGCAAAGGATAGGGCCAAGAGTCAGAAGTGCTTTGCAGAAGAAGTTCTGCAAAGCAGGGTGCTAGGTGTGAAGCACAGAAGGCTCGAGAACCAGGTTGCCCCCTACAAGCACAGCTCTGTCCTGCTAGTGCATGGCCTGCGCAGGGCCTGGGGCAAGCTATTTGCAGTAAGATGGGATATTAATAGCACCCACCCAGCAGGTTTTTGGAAGGACTAAATGAGTCAATGTGCATAATGCACTTAGAAGAGTGCCTGGCTTGACAGGAAGTGCTACATAAAGATCTGCTATTATTACTTTGATCTTGGTTTTGTCTCTGAGAAACAGGTCTTTGAATCCCTCTGAGTCTTAGTCTCTTTATATAAACAGTGGACTAAATTCTGTGAAGCCATCTAACCTTGTTGTTTCCTTTCTAAATAAAGCATCTTGCGAACACCGAGGGAAAGTCATACAGAGAAAGGAACCATGTAATTTATCCACCAAAACAGGCCAATGGGCATAAGCCAGGATAGTACGGTCGCCCCACATCCATCAGACAATGTCCTGAGTCATACACAGATGAGGGCAGGGGATTCTGCCCATGAAGATATGAGGGGTGGGTATATTGTTTTAACTTATAAGGGCAGCATTTACATAGCGCCCAAACAACAGTTTCCCAAATTTGCTGTGCTCTTTGATCTCACACTTTTTGTCAATATCTCTCCTCATTTATTCCTGTCTCACAGGCAGAATCAGGATCACTGGAGAAAGAGACTCGAAACAAAAATCAGTTGTTTGGATTTTTACTTCTGCTGAATTTTCTCTTACCTCCAATATACCGAGAGAAAGTTTTCCCTATTACTGATGGAAATTTAAGTATCTCATAAGGAGGATTTCCCTTCCAGAAATTCAATACAAAAAAAAAAAGTTTCAGACAATGTGATTTGGTGCCAACGAGCAGCCTTTTCCAAAGATTTGAATGGAATAATTTGTTTTTCATGGTTTATAGGTAGCAGATAAAACTTACATGGAAAAATGGACATTTCCCTTCCAGAAATTCAATACAAAAAAAAAAAGTTTCAGACAATGTGATTTGGTGCCAATGAGCAGCCTTTTCCAAAGATTTGAATGGAATAATTTGTTTTTCATGGTTTATAGGTAGCAGATAAAACTTACATGGAAAAATGGATGAAAAGAAATGGAAAATAAGACACAGAACCTGGAATCGTAAGCTTAAAAAGCAATTTGTTTTATTTCAGCTGTGCCCAGAAATAACTTGAGGTTAACAAGTGAGTATTTCTACTGGAAGAATCAGCTACAATTAGGTCACCAACTTAGAGAAAACGTAGGTGGAAATTGAAACAACAAGTCTATCATTATAAAGGTACTTCATCAGTAAAACTGTCAGTTATGGATTGTTGACCTAAAATAATTAAGAGGCTAAACTACCAAAGGAGAAGACGAGAAGTTTGTGGAAGGGCCCCTCTTAGGATCAACAGCAGCTAAGGGTCTAAGTAGGAGAAAGTTGCTTTAGTAACATCCTTTGCAGAGTTAGTTTTGAACTCCCTGACTTCCACACCATCCAATGTGAGAAAAATAGATGCTTCCTCTCACAGTCCCTGTTCTGGTTGTGGAAACATGGGCATGCATTTAATTCTGGTGCTGACAAATGACAAATCTGTTGTTTAGGATAACTGAGGCATGGTAATACTCTTCTGACTTCCCACTGAAAATTGGATGTGAAAATCTACAACAGCATTACTCAACATTCCCTTTAAACGATAAACAACAATAAAAATACAGAGCCCCAGGACTTGGTCTAGAAGTTTCTGACTTCCCACTGAAAATTGGATGTGAAAATCTACAACAGCATCATTACTCAACATTCCCTTTAAACGATAAACAACAATAAAAATACAGAGCCCCAGGACTTGGTCTAGAAGTTTGGCACCAATGAACAGATTTTGCGTGGAATGATTTGGCTCACCTCAGAATGAATTTTTTTTCATGGAAGTTTATTTGAGAGCCTCAAAAAAGATTTAATTATTAATTTCATACCTATCATTGCATTATTTATGGGTTTAATAATGGCTAGATTTGACAAAATTTGGATCCATACAAGCCATGGAATTCAAAAGTATATATTAATTAGATCCATTTGGCTTGATCATTTAGATGTTCCAAACTACCCATTGATAACCTATGTTTAAAAATCTCCTTTCACCTTAATCATACGGGTTTAAGTTTCACAAGGGCTATGTCTCTTTTCTTAGCAATAAAATGGTTCTGAGACGTGGCTTTTTGGTATCTGTACGTCATTGCCATCCGTGCAGTCAGCAGCCCAACATCAATCTTCCTTCTTTCTTTCTATGGGTCTGACGATTGGACAAAAGCCTGAAAGTGTGGGTCGTAGAAGAGCTGCTAAAATGTAGCTGTTAAGCAAAGAGAAGTGTTCAAGGCCAGTTAGCTGGAGGCATTTGTTAGCACATGCCAATGCTGAAGGCAGCCATACACACAGAAAGTGTTTCTTTTTATCCACGAGTCATTAAGTGCCTTGGCCCACTTCCTTTATCACATGTATATTAGTGCTTATATCCTGGAATATTATAACTATAAATGGCTATCACCTTTCTTATCAAGGATTAAAAGTCTCTTTTGCCAAATACTAGGTGTAGGCTAGGTGTAGAGAACTCTTCTAGGGACAGACTTTTAAGCTCAATCTATCCATGGAACTACCATTTACATCATATGTTAAGTAAAATGAAGAAGGTTTATTGTTAATGGAGGGGTAGCTCTCACTAGGGTCCCAGGGTCAGTCCAAGGCTCAATTATAAAGTCAAAAGGTATTTGTGTGTGTGAGTGAGAGAGAGAAAGAGACTTGGGAAAGCTACCATTCACCAGACTCTTAGCCTACATAGTTGTCAATTTTCTCTTTATGGTTAAAAAAATCTAGCCTCATTATTGTGATATTATTATGTCCATTTTTAAAAAGGAAATGAACTCAGAGAAGTTAAGCCATCCCCCAAGGTCTCACAACCAATAGATGTTAGAACCAAGATTTGAAACCAAGTTGGCCTGTTGCCAAAGTCTACTACACTAAGCTGCTTCCCAAGTGAATCTTCAGGAACATTCCAGACACCTAGTTCTTCGTCTTCTGTAATTCTTTCCCCCCATCCACAGATGTCTGGTAGGTTGCAAATGGAGAAAACATTAAGCATTAATTTTGTTGACCAGTAAGTGCATAAGGTAGAATTTGGGGGCGATTAAGGCCTCACTGGACCTCCCACATTACACTCTAGATATCTGTCTTGTTTTTCAGTGTGGCTTCTAGGAAGCTTAAGCAGAAGAGCCTCTATTGCTGCTGTGAATCACAGGAAGCTAAACTTTGAATGAGTCATTCCTTCCAGAAACAATGGCTCTTCTTTCTCCAAAACTCTTCGTTGACTTTTAAAAATAGAGATAGAAGAAAATCTACTTAAATTTAATACTATTACTGCTCCTACTAATAAACACTAAAGTAAAATTTTTTTTTCCTTTTTTTTTTTTGTCTTTTTTACTGACCGGCAATGGGATCGCAACCCTTGGTGTTGCGTCCACACCGCGCTCAGCCAGTGAGCGGGAACCGGTCTCCACATGGGATCCGAACCCTCAGTGGGAGCGCCGCCGCGCTCCCAAGCGGCGCACTCTCCAGTGAGCCACTGGGCCGGCCCTAAATTTACTACTGATACTACTACTACTAATAAATAGCTTTTACTTTTTGACAAGTTGTTATAAACATTTTGGACTCTTGGGCTATCAAAACATCTAATTGCATGCCAGGGTACATTAAAGGGAAATGGTATACAATTTTTTCACCATCTCATCTACTCACATAGTCTCCTTTGTATGCTGGGACTACAATAAATTTGGTTCTTGGATAGCTGGGGCTGGGGTTTAGAAACCTTATGGAGGTAGAGTGTATAGAACTTACCAGTGGTTGGGTATGGGTGTGAAGGGTAGGAGCATCAGAGTAAACTCTGAAGTTTTAGTCCTGCTGACTAAGGGGCCAGTGATGCCATTGCCATAAACAAGGAAGTCAGGAAGTTTGAGAAGCAGAGTGTAGTGGATTGAAGGCCCCCACCCCCCAAAGTTACTGAAGCTTAATTCCTACTGTGACTGTTAAGAGGGTGGGAGATCCTATTATGGTAACTGAAAGGTGGAGCCTTGAAGAGGTGATTAGATTGTAGGGTCCTGTTCTAGTGAATGGATTAATAATGGTAGTCAAGAGCATGGTTCTGAGGGCTTTAAAAGGAGAACACATGAGAGTCTCTCTCTCTCTGCTCTGCCATTTTCTGCCATGTGAGACCCCCACATTGCTGTAAAGCTATCACCAAGAACACCCTCACTAGATGTGTTCCCTGGACTTTGGACTTCCCAGCCTGAGAAACTGTAAGCAATAAATGTCATTTTCTTACGAACCTCCCAGTTCTAGGTATTTGGTTATAAGCCACAGAAATGGACTAATACAGATGGTGAATTCGACTTGGGACATGATTGCCTCAAAGTTCCTCAGGGGGATATCCCAATGGATGTGTTCAGGAGTCAACTGAAGACAAGGCCAGAACTCAGAGACTGGCTGGCCTGAAGGGTCAGAGTTGTCAGCGGTTGTCATCGGTCTGTGGTTTTCAAGGCACGGGGGTGGTGAGATTCCCAAAGGGGAGAAGGTGGACCAGAAAGAGAAAAGGGTCCAAAAAAAAGATGCACTTGGAGTAAGAAAGAAGGAAGAGTAGCCAGAGAAGAAACTGTGAAAAAAACTAATAATAAGATACACAGGAAATCACCACAGTGTGAAAAAGACAGGGCCAAGGGGTGGGAGAATGTTTTTCAACAGATGAGGTGACCTAGACCATAGGCCCGAGAGTATTAAATCAGTTAGCACAGTGGCTCGACCTTAGTATGTCATTATACACTAGACTGTCACATAGGAAGGCAGGAAAAAGGGGGAAAATTACTAAGAATCCTAGAATTACATACAGCCTGACATTTAACTTACCTGTGGAGAAGATCACCACAATGGCTATGATTCCTGGGTGATTTGTGAAGGAAAAATGGTTTGAGACTCACTATTTCAGTGGAAGTGATGGCAAATGAAGAGGAGAATAAAGATGGCGGTTTGTTGGCACAGCAGAGTCAAAGAGAAGGGTATTTTAGGACAAGAGAAATGCCTAACCAGGGGAGAAAGACCAAGAGAGGAGAGGAGAGAAGTGCAGAGAAAGAAGGGGGGGGGGGAATGAAGAGTCGCTGCAGCTGTCCTGGAGGAGGCTGGGAATCTTGAGTGCAGGAGCACAGTGTGTGCCATGTCTCTGGAAAGCAGTGGGGCAAGTGCAGCATTCCTCAGACAAAGGACACATACAGTGCAGACAGACCATGTCACGGGAAGGCAGGAAGCCCCAGGCACTTTCCTCAGCACTCACTGGTCTTCCTGGGCATACGGGGGCAAGAATATAGGCTGCCTGATATGGGGTCAGGGGTGGTAGCCCAGGGCCAGGTTGGAAGAGTCCCAAAAGATAGAGCATGGTGTGGTGTTGCACATGGATGAATTGGGTGTTGAGTGCACAGGCTAGAATGAAAACAATTTGTGTCAAGGTGGTTTGTGATTCTATTAATACTTAGAAGACTTAGAGTGAGAGTCAAGAAGGTAAGTGGTCATTCTGAGTGAATCAATAACAAAGTAAAAAACTCGGAACTCCACTGAAAGGTGGAAGGGATTTACTATGGATATTAGAGTGAGAGGTCCTTCATTCCCCCATGGTCCAATCACAGTGTCTTGCAATAGAGCTGATGGAGCAGGTGGGGGTGGGGGTTACAGGCTGCTGCGGGACCCTGTGGAATGACTGAGTCAGGGATCAGGTCCATCACGGCAGAACAATGAATATCGAAGGTGCTGACTGGCTTGGAGAGAAGAGGTGACTAGAGGCATTGGGGTCACCACGAAGACAGAAATTACATTCAGTAGGAGTGAGGATGGTAGATGGGAAAAGAGCAGGAGCTGTGGATGTAGGAACATTACAGAACGTGAGATTTTGGAGATGACACCTTTTGCTCTGGAAATCCCTGGTGAGCATTAAAACATTCCAAGGCCAACCACACCCTGACTCCTGTCCTAAATCTACTTAGAAAATTGGGGCAGGGAGGGGGTGCATGTCCTGGGGCCACCTAATGGGGATTCCTTTCATATTCCTCAGTGGGTTTATCTTCCTTTCCCACACACGGACAGGGACTATTACGAATGGCCTAAACACCTATCTTATTCACTCATGTTTTATAAGCAGTGTTATACTACTGCAGTCGTATTACTGCAATCAGCATTTCCTTATCCAATGACGTGACATCAGGTGTAACAAATGGTTTTAGAGGAAAGTGCCTGGCAGTCTATCTGAGATGGAGCTCTTTGGAAGACTCTTTAGCCTGATCATTTCCGTCGCTGAACGCTCAGCTATCCTATCTTCCTGCTCACCCTGCATGAACTTTCAGTGTTCTCCAGCAAACCACACCCAGTCCTGGGTCAAAGCCTGCCACTGTTTGTTTTCTCAGACATGCAAGTTGAAAGGTCAAGAGTCAACATCATGGAGTATGGTTTTAGTCTGTGGAGGAAGTCCCAAAATGGAGAACGCAATAGCTAATTCCACAAGACGGGGGCAGGGGGCAATACGTGGGGCACTGTGGTCCCTGTAGTATCTCCCGAATATTCCTGCCTACCCAGAACTTCAGAATATGACCTTTTTTGGAAGTAAGGTCTTTGCAGATGTGATTAGTTAAGGTGAGGTCATACTGGATTAGGGTGGTTGCTAAATTCAATGATCAGTGTCCCAAGAAAGAGAGAAGAAATACCAAGATACACAGGGAGACGCCATGTGAAGACAGGCAGAGCCTGCAGGGGATGTCAGGGACCGCTGGCAGCTGCCAGGAGCTGGAAGAGGCCAGGAAGGATCTTTCCTTAGAGTCATCAGAGGGAGTGTGGCCCTGCCAACACCTTGATTGTGGACTTCTATTCTCTAGAACTGTGGGAGAATACATTTCTATTGTTTTCATCCACCCAGTTTGTGCAGTTTTTTATGGCAGTCTGCGGAAACTAAGACAGTCCCCTAACCCTGGCCACTTAGCTTTATCCTGCCCAGCTGGGAAGCTGCTTCCAGGAGGCCTCATTGTCCCTGAGTCAGTCTCCATGTAACTGATGTGACCTGAGGGGCTGGGGAAGCCTGGCCCCCAGGCCTTGAGCCCAGGTGAGTGTCGTTCTCTGGACCTCCCTCGTCAGTTAACGCTCTGACTTACATGTTGTTCCTTTGAACTTCAATCAATGGCTGAACCAGGAACGCTGTTTTGACTACACTGAGGGTTTCTAAACTCCCCCCGTGTGGTTTCCAGGTCAGCCAGGCTTTGTTCTGTGAATCACTGCCGAAAGATTCCATTAAATCTTGCTCTGTCCGCCTTGCGGCTGGGGTTGCAGTGACTTAGTGAGAATGGGAGCATTTAGCCAGTGACTGAGAAAAGCCAGACGTGTGAGGGAACGAAGTGCTGACACGAGCTGGAGCATGGAGATTAGGAACTCAAGACAGCGGTGACGAATGAAGTCACCAGGAGCTCAGCTTCTTGGCTGGGAAGGCAGCTGTTGATTCCTGACATACTAATTCAGGACCCAAAAGAGAAAGTGAGGGGGCTTTGTTCAATCACTTAAAAGAGGCTCAATGTCAAGGGAAGATGGGATATGTGTTAACACACTGTCCTTTCACACAGGGATGGGAAAGAATCACAAACGTGAGTCTGGTTGAGATCTTCATGGTTGGAAGGCTTCCTTTGAAGTCTGACATCACTAAAGGAATTCTCATAAAACCAAAAAGGAAGAAAAAAGAGAGACTCTTAGCCTGGCTGGGAGAGCACCAAAGAATATGGAAATGAGAAAGGGCTACAGCTCTGTGCAGAAATGGGGATTGGGCAGACCCCCAAGTCACTCAGAAAAAGAAAAGAAAGAAAAAAAAAAAAGACAAGATTTCTTGAAGGGCCTAAAAGTGCTACCTTTGTGGCAGGCTTGCTCTGGGGCAAGGGTCTTGAGTGATGCCAGGAGACCCCAGCTGAGGAATGACACCTACTCTCAGTGCACAGGGTACGCTGTCTCACGGATACCTGCAGAACCTCGGATTGGTTTCTTATGTGTAGAATGAGGCAATTCCTGCCGGCCTCTCTTCCCTCGCAGGATTTTGTGGGGATCCAAGGAGCTATGGTTTGTGAATTCACTCTGTACATCTCTAAGCATCCCATAGACATGGAAGGATGGGCCCCCACTGAAGCTGGGCTTAGGATGCCCTAGACATCCCCTCTTACCTGCCCAACATCAAGCTCCAGCTAACAGTGGGGTTTGGCATGGGTGAGTGAGGAACATCCGAGAAGCCAGCTGCAGGAGCCCCTGGGTCAGGACTGTGACATAGCCAGTAGGAAACACAGTTGCTGAGAGGCACAGCTTTGTTTCCCTTTCCAGGACACCAAGAGGGCAGTCCCATCCCACGCCAGTATTGCCAGGGCCACTCCTTTCAGACTGAGCCCAGATGGACCAGGGCAGTGCGGATCCCAGGGAAAGGGGCGGCAGAAGTTGGTTGCCCAGCCTGCCACCTGGCCTGTGCTTTGCTCTGTGCTGTGGCATCGTCTAACATTTGCAGAAACTGCTTGGCCCCTCTTATTCCTTCAGCTGGGAGGGCCTGTCCTTCCTGTCTCCATCTACTGAACTCCTCCTTAGCCCTGAGGGCCTGCTGAGATTCTGCCTCTGCCATGAAGCCCTCCCTGAGAACTGCGGCTTGTTATTTCCACTGCTTCTTCCTGCTTTGACTGGTCCTTCCGACTCACCCATAACTTGAGAGCTGGACAGTGGATGAACAACGGCTCATGATTATTGTTGGGAGGGCCTTCTCCACCCACACTTCTGCCCCAAGTGCAGCACCCTGCCCACAAGGGTTGTTTGAGAGCACTGGCTGAACGCATCAGCAATTGTTGGCTTCTGATCCAGTAGCTCCCAGTGGGAAGGAGAGTAAGGGTGCGGCTTTCCAGGTTCTGTGGTCCCCAAATCCTCAAAGGGGACTGAGATGATACCAAGAGGTTTGGGCTCAGGCAGAGTGGCAAGATCCAGAACTCTTGCCACTTTCTGCCCTGTTTTGGGCAGCCCCTTGGTTCATACTAAGGCATCAATGACTGATAGCTTTGCCCTTCCCAGGAGAACTGCCTCCTCAGAGGTCACCTAAGCCTGAAGTTGAAGGCATGAGGCTATGCTAGAAGGTCCCCGGAGGAGGCATTTGCTTTTGAAAAGTGGGGGCTTTCCCAGGAGTCTAAGATCACCCTCTCAAGCAGCTGCCTGGCATGAAACACCCCTGATTAATGTAGTTTCTCTCTTTCTAGCCTCCTTGGGAAGCTCTGGAGTCGGTCTTTTCTGCCCCAGTGCTCTTCACCTGGCCCAGCTTAAAACATATCACATCCACTGAGGATCTGCACTGAGGGGTGGGAAGTTCAGGGGAAAACTGGGTCATTTTGTCCAACCAGGAGTTTAGGGAGCTGTTGATCACAAGAGCCAGAGTGACGCTGGTGGCCTCCCTCTGCTGCTGGGGCTGGTGAAGCACAGGGCTGGTCCCTGTGAGCCCTCCTCACCTGCCTCTCTTTCTATCCCCAGCTGTGCCCTCATCTTGAGCTTTTGCTGGCCTGATCAACTGTGGGTTTTCCGAACATGCCAGCCTTCTTCCTGCCCCAGGGCCTTGAATGTGCCTTTGCCTCTGCCTGAAACTGCCCTCTCCTCTCTTCCCGTGGCTAAGTCCTTCTCGTTAAGGCATATTCACATCTGCCATTGCCTCCTCAGACTGGGTGGGTGACCTGCCTGTGCCTCCTGGCTGCCCTGTGAGTCTCTTCCCTTGTCTGTCATCCCCCTGGGGTCCTCAGTGACATGGCCGTTCAGCTTACCTGTGAAACATCTCTAGGCACTTCACTGGCCTTATCTCACCAAACATCATACAGCTCTCACTATGTGCCAGGCACTATTCTAAACAGGGATTGCTATTACTATGATGATTTCTATTTCCCAAGTGAGGAAGTAGAGGCACAATAAGGTTATGTGACTTGTCTGATGTCACACAACTAATAAGTGGTGTGGGGAAGTGGCTTCATGTCCATATGGTCTGAACTGGGTTGATTAGTGCCCCCCAAAATCGTGTCCACCCAGAACCTCAGAATGTGACCTTATTTGAATATCAGATCTTTGCAGAGGTAACTAGTTAGACGAGGTCATACTGGATATTAGGGTGGGTTCTAAGTCTAATGACTGGTATCCCTACAAGAAGAGAAAACAGACACCCAGAGGGAAGACTGCCATGTGATGCTGGAGGCAGAGACTGGAGTTACATAAGCCAAGCAATGCCAAGGATTGCTGGCAACCATAAGAAAATAGAAAAAGATAAAGAAGGATTCCCCCTCTACAGCCTTCAGAGGGATCATGGCCCTGCTGACACCTTGATTTTGAACTTCTGGCAAGCAGAACTGTGAGAATAAATTTCTGTTGTTTTCAGCCACCCATTTTGTGGTAATTTGTTATGGCAGCCCCAGGAAAGTAATTCACTACCTCTCCAGAGAGTGAGGGGGTGGTTTCTCCAGGGGCCTGTGGCCTCCCTGCCCTTTCCCAGGACACAGGGCCAGCAGGCCTGCTTCCCTGCAAGTTCTGCCCAGTGGCGGACATGGTGGGGGATTCCAGATGGCTCACACACATTGCACAGGCAGGCCAGTGTGTTCCTTTCATGAGATGATATTTTGGGAGGGACACAGTACTACAGCACAAGCCAAGAGCCTCAGCAACTGGACTTTGGGAAGACCAGAGGCAGCTTCCCGGTACCTCAGTTTGCCTTTTAAAAAATGAGGCCCATATGTGAACATGAGTCAGCCAAAGTCCTAGGCACTGGGGGTGGATTAGGCAGTGAGACTGATCACAGTCTCTGTCTCCATGTCATTAACATACTAAAGGAGACAGGCCATGAACCAATCAATGAATCAAGTGATGATTTCAGAGAGTGTTAAGAGATGTAAAGAAAAACTCCCTTCTCAGAAGATAATAAAGTTTCACAAAATTAAATTTATAAATTATAAAAACTCAACACAGTGAGTGCTGATGCCCTCTGGCTGTGTTAACAGGCACATGTTCACACAACTGTTTTCACGGCAGTGCAGGGAGCGGCCGGCAAGCTCAGACTCATCTGGTGGTCGGGCTGGCCAGGCTGGGGTTTGCAGGGCAGCCTAATTTGTGGCCACAGTGGCCTATCCACGCCTGGTTTCTCCATCTTGAGCCAGCAATAGAAAGGATGACTGTGCCGGCAGCCCGCCCAGACCTCTGCAGGAAGGAGGGCAGAGACTCCCTGGGGAACGGTTCCCCAGGCTGAGCTGGCAGCAAGGCCAGCAGTTCCCCGAAAGGGCCACTCTCCTTCCCTGCCAGGAAGAGCATCTGGGGCCTTTGAGAAGCACCCGTCAGAGGTGCTGGGTGAGTGACATGCCATCGCCCCTGGCTGTACCTCTCAGGTGGCTGCTTTGAGAAAGATGCAGGTAGCCAATTTCACGAGCTTTTAAAACTTCCAGGAAGAACAAAAGGCAAACTTTCTGAATCTAATATATATGTCTCAGTAATATCACTTGTGAACAAGTATAATCTTAAGTGCCAGCATAGTGACTTAGCTATAGGATAGGATAATGTAAAATATAGGGCCGTATTAATGATGGGATCATAGAAACCATTATTTTTAAAGAAGAACAATTTTGGAGAGATGAGAAATTGTAGGGGTGAACAAAACTGCACGGGGGGCTCCTACATTCCTCAGTGACTTTCCACTTGATTTGCCTTTTAAGGTAAA
Organism: Galeopterus variegatus; assembly: GCF_000696425.1. Classification (NCBI taxonomy): domain Eukaryota; kingdom Metazoa; phylum Chordata; class Mammalia; order Dermoptera; family Cynocephalidae; genus Galeopterus; species Galeopterus variegatus. The sequence goes on from NW_007726509.1 coordinate 594,241, forward strand.
ACACCAGTAATTGGAGCCAGGGCAGGGTCAGAAGACAATATCAGCGTGTGCGCTTGTCCCTATTTGTATGTGTGTGCACCACACACACTCACATACACACGTATCTCACACTCACATACGCATGCACACAAACATCAATATGTGACAAAGGAATGTGCTGGAATGACTTGGAATAAATGTGATGGTCTAATTTTTTCCACATCATTCATTCATTGATATTCCCCACTCAGTAATTTTCCTGAAAGCTGATTTTCTCATATCCTTTGAACTCAGGCAAGTGGCTTCGGTGAGAGTCAAGATTCCTCCGAGATGGCTGGCAATGTAAGAAATTGTCTCAAAGGTCTTGTCAGTAACAGAAGGAGAAAATAAATGTTGTGAGTCTAACTGAATGAATCCAGAGCTCATTTTAGCAAACATTGGATCAATTAATGGTACCAGAACTACAAGGACAAACAACGTTTTCTTGACCATTGCCATTCAAATTTTTCTTAAAAGAATTAAAAATAATCTTTGAAGAAATTTTGTCAACTTGAAGGACAGATAAGATATTTACCCAAGATGTAAATGATCTAAATTAAATGATGAATTATCTTTTACCACTGATAGGACATCATGAAGGGTTTTATATTTTAGGCTCATACACATACATACAAACTTTCATGCTTGTAGTTAAATCGGTCAACTGTTGTAAGCTGCCTACATATGGACTGTGCACCTCTGTTCCTGTACACCGTCAGAGACCTCAGCCAAATTCTGGGGTGGTTCATTTGGTTTCCTGACTAGAATTGTGATGCTGTTGCAGGCATGTGTCTTGTAGCTCCAGACCAACCTGTGAATCTGTGAATGGGCAAGAAGTCCAGAAAAGCATGAGCCAACTGGCACCGGCACCCATGGCCTTGGGACTTCCCAGGAAACTTGACTGGTAACCAAAGTCAACAACGGGCACCACGCAAGCTGTGCGGTGCTGGGAGAGCCCCCCCCACACACCCCGCGCCATGAGGCCAGCATGTCCCACGGGTCCTACACACCAAGTTCCACCCTTCCCAGTAGACTTTCCAACCCTTTCAGCTCTGACCACAAAGGGTGGGATTTAATGACCTGGGAATTCATTTCTCATTGGTTTTGGTAAATTAAAAATGACAGAAAGAGTAATGCATTAAAAATCATCTTTTCCTTATTGAAAAAATAAAGTATTAAAACTCTGTTGGAGACTTGACCTCAATGGTATGAAGACTGTTACTTTCTGGGAACTAATTTGAGATTTAAATCTACAGATGCTATAATTTACTCACGGTCTCCTATTGATGTGGGATTTATAGAAAAGGGCATTTAGGGACTAATGGTCTCACTGCCTCTCTCTGTCTCTTCTCTGCCTCCTGAAATGCACACGTGTAGGTGTATGTGTTTGTGTGTGTGTGTGTGTGAAGGTGTGTCTTTTTACACTTGGTTTCTTGTATCCGTCATTCCTACTTTTTAGAATACCCTTGCCCTACATTCAGTGTAGACTTGCTTTTCAGAATTTTGGACATTGAGAATTATTTGAAGCTCCCAGTCTGTTTTCTAATACCTGAACATTGAGCTTGTTGTGTCTGCAGAGTGCCCGTAGGTGTGTAGAATAGTGGGATCTCAGACTTGGGAGGGCCATAGTACTATTGACCTGGGCTCTCTGTCTCATTGGGCAGGAATCCTCCCAAGATGCCACCCCCTCTGAGCACTCCCAGGTGGCAGGCCGGATTTAACCAGGCTTGAGTTCTGTTTCAGTGGTTCTGCCCAGCTCTAGAGCTCAGATGTGACAACTTTGCTTAAGAAAGGATGAAGAGAGGAGCTAAATTGAGGGGAAAGTGAGAAAAGCCTGTGATCTGGTGCAGGAGAGGAAATCGAGAGAAAAAGTTATATATGTGAGGCTGGAGTCAATGGCTGGGGAGATCTAGAAGAGAGAGAGCTGCAGAGATGTCCTCTCGCTGTCCCTGCTGTGTTGTGTGTCTGATGCTTAGCGTCTCTTTCTCAGTCCCTGTGGACGTGTCGTCAGCCCATGAGCTACTGGAAGCTGCAGAGAAGACCAGGATGAGGGCAGAATCTTTGACCTACAAGCAGAGTTCTTGGAACAAGATTGATACTTCTTAAAGAATAGCTAGCTTGAAAAAGAATACCAAACTCTTTTCCCTCTCTCTGTTGTCCACCTGTACTTAACTTCATAACCAATCTTCTCTCGTTGACACCGTAAGTGGAAAAATAGTTTCATGAAGATTTTTGTTACAAAAAAAGTTGCTGTGAATAGAAACTTAGGTATTTCTGCAGTACAACTATCCCCCTGAGCTTATCACTTTTCCTTACACTGTAAGGTCAGGATGTAAGAACATGCACACATATGCGTGCGCGTGTACACACACACACACACACACACACACACACACACACACACACACACACACACACACACACACACACACACACACACACACACACTCACTCAAACACCCAACCCTCCCCTCCAAATAAGAATTTAGATCGTGAGCAATAGGACATAGATACTATCACAATATTTTGCAAAATTTAGAAACATTGCCACATTTTCCATAGGCTTAACTTTTGAGGTAAACCCAATTTGGAACTTATGATTTATAAAAAAAATCCCTTAGCCAAACTGAAGAAATTTACTTGGGAGAAGAAAATGACTAACTTGTAGTTTCCACAATGAGAAACACATTCTCATGGCTTTTAGCCACTCGCTGTCATTATATGATAGGCTTAAATTGCATTCATTTATAATGGGCTAAAAATATGAATGTGTGATAGGCTTAACTTGCATTCATTTATAATAAGTTAAATTACGAATGAAATCTTTAACGGCTGAAATAAAGTCATAGTTTAAACATCCCACCCTCCCAAAGAAAGAGAAAATATTGGATGGCCGTTGACATAACGATCATTTCTGAGTATTAATCCCAAACCTGACAGCCCATATTTAATTTTGAACTGAGTGCCTCAACTTCACAATTAAAAAAAAAAAAGAAGGCCTCTTATTGCTACAGTGAGATAGGGCAGCGTGATGGCTTCGAGCATGTCTTTTCCTGTGGCGTATCTGGCCTTGAGTCCACAGAGCCCACCAACATCAAAGGAAGCAGTAGGGGGTGGTGTGTGGAACACCAGATACTGGAGGAAGGGTGGGGGGGACCTTCCTTTGTCGACAGGAATTGCTAAAATTAGATGGTGAGGTAGTTTCAGCACTAGAAGGGATCTTACTGATGATCTGCCTCAATAGATGATAGAACCTTGCTTACTGGGAGACCTTCAAAGAGAAGGGCTTATACCATAGGCAGGAATGTTTTACAGGGCTGAGCAGCTCTTTCTGTCTTCCTTATGTTTATCTGAAATTCTTCGTGCTGATAGTCAAATCAATTTCCTCTTGCTTTGGAGCTCAGAGTAGATGGGGAGCTGCCAGGCGCTATTCTTTTCCTGCAGACTTTCAAAGATGGTTTTCATAAGCCAAGACCATTTCTGCGCCCTCCCCCTCCACCCCACCTCCTTCATCTGGGATGCTTCATTCTGGCCTTCTCTGTGCATTTGGGATGCATGTGGGAAGGGAGTTCTGCAAGATGGGGTACAGTGTGAAGCCAGCCTCATACTTGGTCTGAACAAGTGGTCACCTGGGATGCCCAGAGCATCTCTGTCTCCCACCATCTCCCTCTCCACCCACCTTGCCCTGGTGACAGTATCTGAATATCCACCACTCAAGATATATGCTTTGAGGTAAGTATTGCAGCCCCTTCTATGTTTCTCTTTTAAATTTTGAGTCCATCAGGAAAAAGTTGAGCTCTTTAACATTAATATCTTTGCCATCCTGATTTCCTCTCTAGAATACATTCAGGGAAGTGAGAGGGGCTGGCAGAGGGGATGGAGATGAGAAGAAAGGGGCTTAGAGAAAGGGGACCTGAGCAGGGACCACAGACATCAACTCCATTTCTCTGAGGATGTCCCTTGTGGCTTCCTCAGAAGGACCACACACTGTCCAGAGGCCACTGCGTGACTTTCAGAGATAACAGCAGCAGTTCCTGGCAACAGTTGCCCTCCTCCCAGGGGATCTTTCTTTGGCTTTGGGCACCATGAGCCTCAATTTTGCAGAGTGAGAAGGAAAAGATGGCCTGTCCTCATCTCATCTTGTCAACTGCTTTTTTCTTGGGACCAAAACAAACCACAAGCCCTCTTACCCTGCTAAATATCCACCCATGAAGTACCATGAAGAAATCTGTATTCCAAAGCAAAACCCTCCTCCTTGAAGGGGCCAGCCTTGACTGCTCTATTCCACAAATGGGAGGTTTAATAGACGTGACCTGAGGCAGGCACATGGCGGAAGCTGTTCTATTCTTAGGTTGGATTAATGAATTGCAGTGTCCTTCAGCATCAGGAGCCTGAATTCAGGCCTGTGGGTGAGCAGGGCATGAACAGCTGGGCAGAGTGGCCCTTTATCTCATGCCAGCTGGCCCCAGAGACGGGGCTCAGGGGCTAGAGCGATCAGGCTGCTCTTGGCAGAGTTTCCCCAAACGACTCTGGTAGCAATGGGAGGCTGTGGCTTCAGGCCTGCTCCAGAATAACACATTGTTAGCATATGTTAACAGGCTGTCTTTTCTCCAAAGATCACAAAATGCGTTCCATTTAGTGTCTGTTTTGCAAGTGTTACTATCTGTGTTTTATGGGCAACAAAACCAAGATACAGCAAGGTCATGGAGTCCCACCATCTGAATGTGAGTGAGTGAGGGGCTGACCTGGGGGACCTGCACTTCCTGAGTCTCAGGCTCTTGCTCAACAGCCTTCCCCGCTGATCTTTGCAAACTCTTTCCAGAATGGTCTTTCTGGCTTGCAGATCTCAGGGTCTGGTAGGAGTTAAAAGGAACACGTGTGTTCTGAACTCCCTGGAAGAGAGTAGTATTAAACACACACACACACACAATCTAGTGTTCAACACGTGGGGAGACAGATGAAAGGGGACGGCTGTTTCAGTACTGGGTTTTGTGACCACACGTGGTTAGGCCTTCACCCATAGGCAGCATGTGAATACTGAAAACGAGTTGAAGAGCTGCCTCCCTCTCCTCTCTCTCATTAAACATAAGACATGCACATTCCAGTCTTCCTCCTTTTAAAAATGTGACCATCACATTATACTAAACTTTCTAAGTAAATCACCACTGACATCATTCAATAGAAAGAGGAACCTGCTGGACTAAAGCTAAGTGAAACTTTTCAAATAATTTTGGCTGGCTCTAGCCAGGATGAACATCTTCGTTAGACAGAATAAGATGAGCTTTCACCCAAGATGTGTTGGAGCCGTACTTGTTAATATTTGACTCACACAAACAATTCTTTAATTGTAATCCAAATGAAGGTATATAATTTCTAGAATTAGAACTATCAATACAAGGCACTGAAATATCTCAAAACACAAGGATGAAAAGTATCCACAAAATCACTGCCACAAGGTAGAACCATAATAATTCCCCAAAAGGAAACTCGAGTCTACTGTTTTTTTTTTTTCAAATCTACAGGGAAGATGATCCCACAATTTTCACTGAGCACTAATATTTAACAACCAACCAGCAGACACCTAGCATACACCTACTGTATGCAAGGTCCCATAGGGGCACAAAAATCGTTATTCTACGCACGTTCCCGGAGTTGAGTGGTTCGTGCTCTTTGCACTTCTGTAAATAGCACTAGAATCCTCGATATCTGGAAGTTCTTTGTTCTCTCTCTCTCAACTCTTGCTCACATCATTGCCTTTTTGTGTGGTCTCCTAATTTGAGTTCTGTTCTGGGAGAGATGGGGACGGTTACTCTCGGTGACAGCCTTGCACACCAGGTTGTCCCTGAGCCCCTTTCTGCAGTGTAAGGCTGAGCTGGGGATAAGGCAGCTGAAAGCAAAAGGCTGCCTCTAATGAATCTGAGCCCACACTCCTGGTCTTTCTCTCCAAATCCCATCCTCCCACAGTCCTCTATGGCAACTGCAATTTCCAGATCTCTTACTCTAAACAACATTTGATTCTTCCATGTCTCTTTGCTTTCACTCATGTCCTCCATTCAACCAGTCATCATAGGACTCAGGTTTTATCTTCAAAATAGCCAGTCTCTTAACTGTCCCCCTAAGGCACCTGCGTTTCTTACCTCCACTTGGCAATAGTCTCCTGTTTGGATTTTCTTTTAAGTTTTTTTTTTTAAATAGCTTTATTGAGATATAATTCACACACCATATAGTTCAACTATTTAAAATGTATGATTCAATGATTTTTGGTCTACTACATTATAATTTTTTTTGAGTTATGGTAAATTATATATAATGTAACATTTGCCATTTTAACCATTTTTAAGCGTTCAATTTAATGGCATTAATTACATTCACAATGTTGTGTGACTGTGACCACTATCTATTTCCAAAACTTTTTTATCAACTAAATGCTCAATAAACTAGAAATCTAAGGAAACTTCTTCAACATGATAAAGGCCATACATGAAAATCCACATGTAGCATTATACTCAGTGGTGAACTACTGAATGCTTTTCCCCTAAGATCAGGAATAAGATAACAATGTTCACTTTTGCCACTTCTATTCAACACAGTACTGGAAATTCTAACTAGCAATTAGGCAAGAAAAAGTAATAAAGCCATCCAAATCAGAAAGCAAGAAGTAGAGCTATCTCTGTTGACAGATGCCATAATCTTACATGTAGAAAATCATAAAGCATCCTCAAAAAAAAAAACTATTAGAGCAAATAAATAAGTTCAGCAAAGTTGTGGGATATAAAATTAACACACAAAAATCAGTTATATTTCTACACACTTGCAATGAACAATCCAAAAAGGAAATTAAAATTAATCCCATTTTTGATAGCATCAAAAAGAGCAAAATATTTAGGAATAAATTCAACCAAGGAGGCAAAAGACTTTTACACTGAAAACTACAAAATATTATCCAAAGAAATTAAAGGAGATCTAAATAAATGGAAAGACATTTCATGTTCACGGATTAGAAGACTTAGTATTGTTATGGATTGGATTGTGTCCCCCGAAGTTCCATGTATTAGAAACTTAACCTCCACTGTGACAGTGTTAAGAGCACAGGAAATCCTGTTATGGTAATTGAAAGTTGGGGCTTGAAGAGGTGATTAGACTGTGAGGACCGTGTCCTGGTGGATGGATTAATCCATTGATGGTTTAATGGTGGCCATGGGAGTGATTCTGATGGCTTTAAAAGGAGAGCCAGTGAGAAGATTAGTTTCTCTCTCTCTGTTCCTGCCATTTTGCCGTGTGACACCCTGCATCACTCTAGAGTCACCACCAAGAACAAGGCCCTCACTAGATGTGTTCCCTGGACTCTGCACTTCCCAGTCTCCAAAACTGTAAGATATAAATTCTATTTCTTTGTACATTACCCAGGTTCAGGTATTCAGTTATAAGCAACAGAAACAGACTAATACAATGACAAAGTAATCTACAGATTCGATGCAATTCCTATCAAAATCTCAATGGCATTTTTACAAAAATGGTAAGGCTTATACTAAAATGCTAATTGGCTTTCACACTTGCCCAGTGGCTCTTTTGTGAGATATCTTCATGGATTCCTGTCTCACCTATTTCAGGTGAGGATGCCTCTTCCTCAGTCACCTGTCACCTGTCACCTTCTCAGTGTGACACACTCCCTAACCACACTTTTACCTCCAGTTGTCCCTTATTTGTCTTATTTTTCTCCATTGCTCTTAATGTCATTTTCCCACACTGTACATTATACTTACTTATTTTTTGACTTCGTCTCTTAAATTTAAATTCACAACGTCAAGGATTTTCATCTTTGTTCACTGCTATATTCCCAGCACCTAGAACGTGTCAGACATGCGGTAGGCACTCAAGGTAAATATCTACTGAATGCACGCATGAGTATAAAACACATGAGAAAAACAAATATATCCACACCTATTATTTTTGTAAACAAGACCAATAAACGACTGCTAAAGGGATTTTTGCTTCACATCGTCCTTAACATAGTATAGCATTGTGGTGAAACATTTGGTGCAAGAGTAACACGACTTCATTAGACATCCAGAGAAATGGTGAGTTCATATATTTCCTCCTATTTGAAAAGCAAGTTCACTTTGGGCTATTTTCAAATCATCAAGTCTCCTTCTAAGGTACTGCTCTCCGAATCGCAACACATTTGAAATCACTTCCCAGTCTGAAAAAGTCATCAGAGCATCTTGATCCATCTTAGTCTTCAATGGCAAAGGACCCTGTGTGAGTGGAGATGCAGTTGTGACTACGTGGGGGATACCAGGAGCTTGACCTTGGCTGGGTGAGAGCAAATCTCGATAGCAAGGGATCAAGCAGACAGCTGGTTGGAGAATAACGGGTATGGCTGTGAGTGAGTAACAGGGACGGCCAGTAAGGGGGGACTCCCACAAGTGGGGAATTTAGTACATGTAGACACAAGTGTGTGCCAAACGAATGCTCAGTTTCACATACTTAACGCGTGATTTTCACTTTGATGATGGTGATGAACAAGAAGAAAGGCTGTCTGTTAAAAGGGATGACTCATACATGTCTTCTTTTAAACAGAGCATGGGAGCAGTCTCCTGAATTACATCACTGACCTCATGGAGCCATGAGATCTCCAGAACACTGCAAATCCACAGCTTCATCTGGAGAGCCAACACATCATGTGACAGCTCTTCAAGGCTCAATTCCCGCATTTCTATTCTCAGGGGGCAGCTGCTTCCCTCAGGAAGAGGAGCCCACGACCTCCCCGAGAGCAGAAATGAGCGCTTCTTATCCTGACACGGAAAGAGCGGAGGTGTGATCCAATCTGGTGGAACGGTATCTTTATGCATGGAGTAAAAGAAATGAAAATAAAACACATATGCTTTAGAGTTTTTCTTTCAAATACATGCTCTAGGTAGAGCACAGGTATGTACCTTCCAACTTTGTATTTATGTATTGATCTAACATATTTTCAAAATAATCCACACATGTTCTATAATCCCACCCATATAAGATTTCTTTAAAGTGGAAATCCTTTTTCACAACCACTTGCTATTGAGAAAATAAAGGCATGAGAAAGCTATAAGTAACTGCCTTCAGGACATGGTACAGTCAAACAAGGGAGAACGTGGAATACAGAACTGTGGTTATCATCCTGGCTCAGCCAGCACTTGACTTCTTGTATAAACTTGGGCCAAGGGATTGATTTGATATCAGTCACACTCATGATGGTGACACTCCAGGATGGCAGAGTGTCTTTGGTTGTACCAGAATTTTGTTTTATCAAATAATTACAGAAAATAAGAGGTTCAGAAGCTAGAACCAGTCCATCCCTTTTGTCTGGATTAACAAGGCCTCAATTGTTCTGCAATAGAAGCTCCTATCCTGGTGTTTGAGTTGCAGACCTTAGCATTATGGCTCATCTCAAAGGACCCAAATGAAATCAGCTTTCCATTTGTGCTCCAAGAACAGTGTGACAATTTCAGGGCACAGCTGAGGGTGTGTCATGAGTAAAGTCATAGATAAAAGTCACACTGAGCCCAGAAATTTTGGCTCTATTTTTTTTTAAATCATGCTGTCCATTGTTGAATTAATCATTTAATTTTCCAAGATGTACCAGGGATTGTTTGAAATGGGGCTTTCCCTGATTCCACCCCATTTCCAATTCATCCCGTTGCTTCTGCACCTGCAGATTTCATTAAGTGATGGGATCATGTGTCTGGGGAAATGGAAACATTCACTTTTCAGGCTCACAAAGGAGGCAGCTTGAAGTTCAAGCCCTCACTTATAGTCTGTTCCTGGACAGGTGACTATCTTGTGATCCCACTGACACTTGGCCCTGGACCACAAACCAGGCTTCCAAGAGTGCAACTCGGACATGGTGCCTGTGTTTCAAATTCACGCCACTTCCTCATCACCCAGGGACTTTTTCCACCTGCAGCATAAACCTCTAAACCTGCTGTCACCCTGAGTTGTTGAAAGAGAAGTCATAGGTAGATTTTTTTGAGCTACAGAGGTCTCTAAAAATCAAGTCCTTTATTAGGGTTGAATTTCTTCCTTAGACCAACATGCTCACCCCATTTGATGGAATGATGGAGAAACAAGAGAGATGAGAATGAGACAGAGAGAGACTGCATTTTACTCTTTATAGACCCCACCCCCACCCTATAATTTGTCTACAGTCCTATAAACACCATTAGAATTCTGCGTGACTTGTTTTATGTTCCAGGAAATAGCCTTTCCTATTCTCTAAAGTACCACATTTTAAATTCCAGACTTGAGTCAAATTGGAGTCAGATCAGATCAATGACCCCCTCCCAATACCCCGCTAATAATTTAATTAATCTATATTGAGAAATCTCACATTATATATGCTCTATTTTTAAGTCTAGGAACTATCAATTTTCCAAACATACTACATTACTTCAAAAAGAGTTTCCGTAGTCCCATCCTCTTCTCTGCCACATAATCATCATCCCCATAAAAGACATTAATTCTTCTAGCTGCCCTTATCTTCTTTCTTAAAGCTCAGCCTCTGCTAGGCCGGACTTCTCGAAATACACCGTTGGCACTTACCAGCTGGGAGGTGCCGCACATGGAGAAGGATCGTGGTATTTGGCTACAGCTGGGACCCCTACCCATCTCAGACCTTTTAAGCAGCCTTTGAATTTCATGTCAATTTCAGGGAGTGTGCAGTGGTGGCACTACTAAGTGGTTTTCCTGCTATGCTTGCAGGTTTGCTACATGGCCTTGACACATTGAAAGTTACTTTCTTTCCACAGGAATGTGTGGCGGCCAGCACACCCATCCCCAGCTGGAATGCTTGGGATTGCATTTTGCTGGATGTTATCTTCACAGCTGGGGAGAGTCTCTCTGGGGTATCCGACAATGAGTAAGTCTCTCACATCATTGTTGGCAGGCTCATCCCAATTTTAAGTCATCCTCTAAGACAAGGCAGACAAAAAGTCTCATCTATTATTGCCATCAGGTCTTTAAGTGTTGAGGAACTAAAATGCAGCTTAGCAGCCAGGTGCTAGATTCTGTAGTTGTTGTGTACGTTGTCCTTGAAAGAGGGGACACAGGGAAGTAGACGACTCACACAACTGAAGACTAGAGATTTGAAAACTAAACATCCTCTATGTTTTTATTGAAAATCTGCTTTGCCTCCATAAAAGCCCCAAGTAGGCAAACTGAGGTAAATAGACTTCTCAGGAAGCACAATGAGAAGGATGCTCCATCTGGTTAACAACATAAAACCACAGTCCTCTCACTCTCTCTCTCTCTCTCTACCCTTCTAAAGCCCCCTTCCTCTGGCAGACATGGAGAAAAACTATCCATGTGGCTCAGAGGTTAGGAGCCTGGGAATTAGCCTTAGCCAGATGTGGACTGAGTTCTTGTTCTGCTGGATAACTTCGGGCAAGCTAGGCAACCTCTCTGAACCTCATGAGGATAACAATAATACCAATATCATGGTTGTTACACTTGAAGTGCTGGGCCCAACACTGGGCATATAGCAAGCGCTCAGTATATGCTGGTTGACATTATTATTATTATTATTATTATTATTATTATTATTATTATTATTATTATTATTATTTCCCTTCTCAGAGTGATAAGCAAGGAGCATGGGGAGGAAGTAGAGTCAGAAAATCCTGTGATCCCAGGACTCAGACTAGTGCTTGAGAGAGGCCAAAGTCAGGGGCTGAATTAATGCTCGTACATAGCCTTTCTCTGTCAGGCTGAAGGCACTGGAGGGACAGGAGAGAACAACAAGAAGTCTTCACAAGGGAGCCCGTGTGTAGACGCCACCCTTCCTGATGAGCCCAGGAGGGTCCCAGTTTACTGCTGTTGCCATATGACTTTCCACTCATGGAAGTGCTCCAGTGAAGGAGGATGAGTGATAAGGTCAGCCTATCTGTGCAGTACCTTAGGTAGCTGCTGGGACTGTAGCCCCAGCAACATGTGACTAACAAGCATGTGGCTTTAAGTGTGGCTGGTCTGAACTGTGATAACCTGTAAGTGTAAAATACACACTAGGTCTCAAAGACTTATGACCAAGAAAGAACCTAAACTATTGCATTAATAACTTCTACATAGGATACATGTTGAAATGATAATATTTGGCTATATTGGGTTAAATAAAAATGCTAGTAGAATTAATCTCACATGCTTATTTTTACTCATTTTGATTGTGGCTACCAGAAAACTTAATATGTGGTTTGTGCTATATTCTGTTGGGCAGTGCTGTTCTAGAGTTTCAGCCCTGTGGATGGTAAACACGTAAGTGTATGACAGACAGATGCTGTGGCTTGTCATCAAATTTTCTCTCAGGCTTTGGGAGGATTTGGGAGGAAATGCTCCCCTCCCAAAGAACTGTGCCATAATGCCCTGGGCAGATTGAATCTTCACCCCTGAACCGCTGCCTCTAGCCCTGACTTCTCTCTAGACTACACACCTTCCTTTGGATGTGGAAAGGGACCCAAATTCAACATGTCCAAAGATACCCATCACCTCCCATGCCCTCACTCCACCCTTGGCCTTCCTTCAGCGTTTCTTGCCCTAGATAACAAGACACCAGATTCCAGACCTTCACATCACCCCTTCCTGGCCTTGACTCCTTCCTTCCAGGAGGATGTCATCTGCCAGTCCCCTGCGCTGCTTCTCATGTCGCTTCTCCTCTTCAGCTGCCACTCCCTAGTTCAGGCCCTTTTATTCTTTAATATTTATTGTTTCAACATCCTCCAACTGATCCTCTTACCTCTCTTTACACTACCCCCAGACACAGCGAGGTCTTTCTATAACCCAGAACGATTTCATATCCCAGCTGTAAAATATGTCCTTGATGCTCCATTTCGTCCAAGCTCTTCATCCCGGCATTCAAAGCCCTGTAGAACTCAGCCCCGTTGTATGGATCCAGCTTTATTCCTTGTTATTTTCACCACTCTATCTCCACCCTCAGCAGGTCATGTTATTTTCCATGAACATGTGCTGTGCTCTTTTACCTCTGAGTCATTGACTGGTGATGATTCTTGACGCTAATGCCATTTTCACTCCTTCTTCTGCTTTGAGGATTTCTATCTAACTTGAGGGCACAGTTAAAATCCACGTTCTCCAAAAGCTTTCCCAGCCTCTCCCCCATCCAGAATAGATTCATCTTCCCACATCCAATAGCACTTTCATCATGGCACCATAATGACGCATTCAAGTTGGCTCTGTGTTAGCATCGTGTGCTTCCTTTCCCAGCTGGAGGAGGACTTCTTGGGTATTTGGTAGTTATTTATTTATCTTTTGACCCTCATTTTTTTAACAACAACTAGTACCAATTCCCAACAATCATTTGGAAGGTGCACAGCACATGAGGATGGGTTGAGTCAATGACAAACATCCACCTTGAACATTCTGGAAGGATTACTGCTCAGGCTTGTCTCAGCTATGGGCTGGGAGAATTCCTTGGACTAATGAGGAGGGGCAAGACCACAGGAGCATTTCAGATGAAAAAGGGAAAGCTTAGGTTGGGCACATCTGTATAGGCAGGCTTTCAAATTATGTTACATCAAAATATTGGTTGAATGTGCACCACAGGAATATTTAACGTCAAGATTAAACTTCAGTAGTGGTGAGTCCAGGACATGCTTCAAGCACTGTTTATTCTGCCACTTTCACCCTCTTTTTCTTCATCACAGATATGACAGATCCCTAGAGGTGGACTCAGCTCTTTAACCACACTGATTATGGAATGATCATTAGAGTCTGCGAATAAAAAAGCTTCTGGAGAAAGATAAAATTACACTTATATTAGGACGTCAAATAGGACCTTGCATGAAAAGAGCTACTGATCCAAAGGGGGGAAAAAAAAAGAAAACACACACACACACACACACACACACACAAAAAGAGGCCCCCAGCTGTAACAGAGAGGCTGCTGCTTGGCTTTCAGGAGAGCTGGTCGTGTGTGTGTTGAATTACAGGCAATTATCAGTGGTCTCCCTGTTGGCCCTAAAGAATTCAGAACCACGTCAAAGGGAAATTTGATCTATTAGGAGGGAAATCTTGCTGCATCTTTTAACCTTGTGCCAACTCTGCTGGGCTCCAACCTTTCTATGAAACATTTTATTCTTCAAATTTCACAAATAGTTACTGGTAAAAGTTGATGTGAGGATGAAATTCTCTACCAGGTCACATGTGTTTTAGGGGCCCAAACTGGGGTTGTGAAAATGCTACATTTTTTTGAAGACTGAAATAAACCCCTTTCAATGTCTCTTCTGCAGTCTAATGGTCCATCTGCACAGGAGGAAGCAATATCTTTGCACAAACCAACTGCGTGTTTTTCACCAAAATGATCCTGAGGCATTACAAGATGATGAAGTTTGGCCTGAATCTTCAAAGAACAATTATAGCCTGGTCAAGGCAATTTTAGTGTTAATTAGACTTTACTATATTACTGGGACATGACACCTTTACACATGAGCATACCAGACACCTGAGCATGCATCACTGAAAAACAGAGATGGAGATGATTCAAATGCTCCACGGAGCCAGACCAGCTACAGCACAAAGGACATTTCTCCCACTGAATCAGTGTGACCCAGACTGGTCAGAGCTGGTCCTGCTCATCCCTGTCTCCAGCCTTCACCTACAACGGGGACACACTAGGCTTCTGATTTAGATGGAATGAAGGTTATTGGGCAAACAACATGTAGGCCATATGTTTAAAGAATGACTCTTCCTAGGTTCTTATTTTCCAGGTATGATTAAATTTCTGACATCAACAACACACAGAGCTTGAGCCAAATAGCTTAACATTTCTGGGCTCCAGTTTCCTCAGATGCAAATGAGCATATGAGCATATGCCACTTCCAAGCTTAAAAGTCCTATCCATTTATGCGGAAGTTGTATTAGACAAACCACACCAAGGTATAAACATTGTAAATGAAAGTCTATCGTGAGTGTTCACACAGAGCTGCATAAAGGGATGAAGCTGACAACAAGGTTCTTCGTTAGAATCACTCAGGGAAAGCATCAAAGTCTGATGGCTGAATATTGCTTGGTGACATTAAGTTGGGTTCTATTTCTTCTTTGGCTTTAAGCTATATTTCATGTTCTGGTTTCAAGGTGGTTTCCTTTTCCCTACAGTTGCAACAAGAGCAAGGCATTGTTACTGCACAAACTTCAGGAGAATTATTTTTTTAAAAATACCCAATACCATAGATTTGGGGGAGTGACAGCCACTGCTGGAACTTTGATCTGTTGATTTTGCTTCTTTTCATCAGCTCTTTTATCTTAATGTTTAAATAAGTAGAGGTCCAAAGCACCAACAACTCATAGTCTGCACCTTCTTACTATACATGTCATATTAAGGCACGTCCTTTGTTGATAAGAATGTCTCTACCTGACTGTGTTTTGGATTTCTTTCTATTTCTAGTTTTTGCAATATTACTTAGTAGAGAGTTATGGTCAATAAAAGTTTGTTAAATCAATTAACAGGTGTACATAAAAGATGATCATTCACATCAACCACCCTGAGTACACACACACACACACACACAGAGTCCTACATAAGAAACAATCTCAGGCCATTGAGTAGTCCAGGAATGGCAGAGACACTTCACCTTCTCAGGTCTTTCTCCAATCCCAAGACCACTGAACACATCACCAATGGGCCCTGGCATCTTTCCTACAAAGAATCCTCAGTCCCCAGATCTGAAGCACTGAGATGGGCATGACTGATTCACAAGAATTGTCACTTGGGATAAAATCAAGTTTCCATCCCTGGATGAGGCATTGCTCCTTGCTGTCAACATATATGGTAATCTATTGGGATAAGGTGGATCCCTCAGTGGTTTGAAATGGAAACAAAGAACCTAAAACGACTTGGCATTGGTCAAAGGAAGCAAGGGAAAGTAAGTGATAAACCTACATTTGTAAAAATGTCAGACAAGGTTTCAGTGCCCTCAATAGCCACTGCCTGAGAAAAAGTGCTCTGTTGACTGTCAAATGGAATATCTCACATACGAGTTTCATCATTTCAACAGTGAACGGAAGCAGAAGAGCATTTATTACTGTGAAAGAGAAGGGAAGTTTTGCTAATTACCATTTTGTTTTAAAGTATAGTAAAATTTTGGGCACCTTCTCTACCCCAGCTAGCTTCTTTCCTCGGCTTTTATGTGGGCAGTGTTGTTGTAATTTCTCTGTTCAAATAAAGTCTGTAGAAAGCCACAAAAAGAGATCTGGACCCTAAAGCTTAACGGATTCTGGAAAGCAGCTGGCTTGTAACATGAGTCCTTCCAGCTAAGGCTTTCTCTTTTGTGTGTTTTTCTCTGACCTAAAGAGTGGGTTATTGGATGTCTTCTGGCAGGTGCTATGGGATTAAGGAGGTAGCCGGTCAGAAGCAAACTTTGAATTAAGGTGTTTTTTAAAAAAATAGTTTACTGAAGTAAATATGATCGTTAGCTTAATCCTCCGTATCTAACGTGAGGTTCAAATTTAATAGTGAGGTTTAAAAAAAAATTGGTTAGCATGTACATCTATTATTTGTGTATATGTCTTTTTGCCTTGCTCCAAGAGCTACATTTCAGTTGTTAATGATGAAATTTCCAGTACATTTCTATTTATCAGGCCAAGCAATCCAAAAACTCAAATATCGTTATTATTTTTCCTTTTCTGTAATAATGAGAGAAAACCAAGTGGAATATTAATAAACTGATGGTGGGGAATTTCTTTTTAAGTCACTTTTAAGGGGTATTGTAAGGTCTGTGGGGATTTAGAACTCTACTACACCTACAATTCAAGGCCATGATAAATTAATACATTTTCATATGATGACTCTCAGGTATTTTTGAAGCTGCATCAGGTTTCTGAGTCACTGAAGAAAAATTGACTTGAATGGTGTCTACTTTGAGTGGTATCAACTCTCCGTTTAAACACCTAGCACTCAGATTAATAAGGATTGGGCATCAATGTGTTTTATATCTTTATGTACATAGATATAGGATAAGATCCACTTCATATGCCATTACCACTACCACACTTAAATTATGAAAGAGAAAGAGCCCATGAGGCGAATTTTGGAAGAAAATGCACATAGTAGTTGATAAAGAGAGACAAAGAAGTGTCAAAATGTAGTGGCCTTTTGCAACTAGAAAGTATAAAATCACAGATTTTGGATCTAAAGATCTAAATTCAAACTTCAGCTCCTCCTTACGTAAACTGAGCATGACCTTGGGCCATAATTTAACCTTAAAGAGATTCATTTACTCAGCTACACATTGAGATGAATGATAATGCCTGTTCTTTCACAGGATGAAGAGGAGAAATGGAAGCATCTCTAGTGAAAATCCTTTAAATACTCTAAAGTAGAATACAAATCAGGGGTCAGTAAAAAGCCAGACAATAAATATTTTAGGCTTTGTGGATAAGGTCTCTACCCAACTCTGCTGTAGCAAGAAAGTAGCCATAGACAACACATAAATAAGTGGGCATGACTGTGTTCCAATAAGACGTTATTTGCAAAATCATTTTGTGAGCCAAATTTGCCCATGGACTAGAGTTTGCTGATTCCTGATGTAAATAATCGTTCTTGCCATGACTGAACAATGTGAATGTCCATAGCACAGCACATTTGCAAACATACCATCCCAGCATTAACACGCAAGTCTACATCGTTTACCTCTTTTAAAATGTCTTGCCCTTGGGCTGAACCCGTGGCTCACTCGGGAGAGTGCGGTGCTGGGAGTGCCGAGGCCGCGGGTTCGGATCCTATGTAGGGATGGCTGGTGCACTCACTGGCTGAGCGTGGTGCGGACGACACCAAGCCAAGGATTACGATCCCCTTACCGGTCACACACACACACAAAAAAATGTCTTGCCCTTTTATCAAGCCATTGGTGCTTGTAAATAAATGAAATTATGTGGAAGGTCTGCAGATATAGTTGAATTTTCACTCTTGTGTTGCAGAGCAGTGAGACAGGATGAGGCAACACATTTGAGAGCTGACGCTTTCATGTTATAATAAAATCTAATCTAAATAAGACAAACACCTAGGCACCCTTCAATAGACACATAAATCTAATTTCTAACTGAATGTCAATTGATTTTATTCATTATCCACTTTTCTGGCAGCTGGCCAGTACAGGGATCGAACTCTGGACATTGGGGTTAGCACCACCCTCTAACCAACTGAACTAACCAGCCAGCTATTACACACTTTTCATAGATCCACCAACAGTGAGGAATGGGTACCACAATCAAAGAGCAACTCCTGGCAGTTGAAATGAGAGGTGAAACCTCTCTCAGAGTGGAGTATATTAAAGACCCCCACCCCCAAATTGGAGATGGGTTATAACGAAAAAAGAATAAGATAGAGTGTAGCTAATGTCCAATGACAATAAGAGTGGAGAAAAAGTAGCCACTTTTATGTGCTGTGGGTTGGAATGTAATTTGGTATGGCCTTCCCAGAGAGGGCAACCTGTCAGTATCAAAACTCTTAAAAACGCTTGTGCCCTTTGAAATAGTATTTTCATTTCTAGGAACTTATCCTCAGGCAATAATCAGTAATGCACTCAAAGATTATGTTCGGAGATATTCATTGTATCAAGTATTATAGTGAAACATTAGTAACAACCTATATTATCAACAATTTAAGACTGGTTAAGTGAATTACTGTTATGGAAATCCATGCAAAAATTAAAATAATCTTTTAGAAAACTTTTTAACAGATGGAAACATTCATAGCATTTTTAAAGAGAGAAAGGTAGTTTACAAAGCAATACTTTGAGTTTGATGCCAAATAAAAATGTATTTTAACATTATGGAAAAAAAACACACCAAAATATTAAGAGGACATGGGAAAATTACTAGGATTATGGATAATGTTAATTTCTTCTTTAAACATTTTTGATTCTTCAAGATTTCTCCAGTCAACTTTTAAAATAAGAACCAAAAAAGTAAACATAAAAAAATCAATATCATAATTAATCAGAGTCAGCTGAACTTTAACATTTTTTTAAGGAAGCGGACCATTTCATCTGATATCTAAGAGTACAGTTTTCACATTGAGTGCCAAGCATAATTAGTCTAGTATTTCAATCTCCTGCATAGGAATAAATCCTGCTAAACTGATGTAACTGCTCAGGTGAAAAATAGAATTGAAAGATAATAAAAATTTTTTCCGTGAACTTTTTGATATACCCTTGTATGTGTTTGATTAGGAATCGAGCCACCTTCTTTCCAGTCCAGGATTGATATTTATCATCTCTGTAACCTCGGGCACATTTTATAACTCCTTGAGTCTCACCGTCCACACTGATAGAAAGGAGTGAATCATCCTCATTCCACTT
Organism: Galeopterus variegatus; assembly: GCF_000696425.1. Classification (NCBI taxonomy): domain Eukaryota; kingdom Metazoa; phylum Chordata; class Mammalia; order Dermoptera; family Cynocephalidae; genus Galeopterus; species Galeopterus variegatus. The sequence continues at coordinate 613,596 of NW_007726509.1, forward strand.
ACCTTCACAGAGCTCCTGCGAAAGTCAAACATAATGTGTGTGATGTGGCTTTTTCCTCATCAGTGGTATTGAAAATCCAGAGCTCTACCATGTTAAGGCTGGAGAGTCAATGGAAACCACTTGCCTAATAGTTTTTACAACATATGTTTTGATAACAACAATCCATTTCAGCAAACAAGAGCCTCCTCCGTGGGTACTGCCAGGGCACCCTTAGAGCTTGCTTTCTGGACATGGTTTGAACAAGCCTCCCCCACACCCCCATAGAGGTGAGGAGTTTGGCTTTGCTCCTGTGTGCTGTAGAGCCCCTCGGCTCTTGTACGGACCCCTCACAGCACTGGATGCTGCACTATTGTGTCTTGCTTGTGTGTCCCTCTCCTCAGCTACAGTGATGCACAGATCAGAGTGGGGTGTCCCTGTCCTTGATGTCCTTAGAGCTTCCCCCAGGGTCTGGGTGACAGATCATTCACTGGCCACCCCACATCGATGTCCTGGTAGGAACTGAGAAGATGAGGAAGAGCGTGTAGTCAACTCTTGACACGTTTGGAGAAGAGGGAGAGAAACAGCTAACAGAGGCGAGACAGGAATGTGGAATGGGAAACTCTGCAGCTTGATGGGCCGGCTGCTCACCGGCTCTGCTGTCTCCCGGCTGTGAGACACTGGCAAGTTCCTAATCCCTTTGCGTGTTGGTTTCCTCCCCTGTAAGACGGGGATCGTGACTGAAATGGTGGCTGCGAGGATTCGACAGGGAATATATGGGAAGCCCTTAGAATAGGCACATGTAACTGTGTGCTGTTGTTATTACTACCATTGTCATTAAAGAGTCTAGGGAGGATATTTAGGTCTTTAGCTTATTTTCCGTTTTTAGCATGAGACACTCTTAAGCATATTTATGAGCTGAGAGAATGTTTACTGTCAGGGAGGGGACGACAGTTTGGATACGCAGGTGGGAGGGCTGGGGAACCTGGAAGGCAGTGCAGAAAAGCAGGTGTGGAGGGACAAGTCTGCAGTTGAGGAAGACAGGTGTGACTGTCCAGTGAGAAGGCAGGAGGGGTTGAGGGGGACAATGAGTGTCTGGAAGAGATGCTGTGGGCAAGGAAGGGTCAAGTACAAGGTCAAGTACAATGAGCCCACAACTTCGTAGTTGTGAAACTGCCTGATTAGAGGACTCCTCCAACCTAGTTCAGGGTCGAAAATGGTGAAGGGCAGAAGTAGTTTCAGCCGATGGCTGGACACATAGACACAGGAATGGAGCGAGATCTAGGAAGGAGAGAGAGCACAGCTAAGTGATGGCAGTGTGGTCTGGGTTGGGCAGAGAAGAAAGAGTATCACAGAAGGGACAGTCGCATGCACAGTGCAAAAGGAGAGGTTGAGGCTGGAAGTCTCCAGGAGGCAGCTATGTGAGGCACAGGCCTGGGAAGAATGACTAAGGACTGGGCTCCATCGTCTCCCGAATGAGGGCATGGGCCTGAGTCTACAGGTAACAATGACAAGCAGACCCATTTTCCCAAGTTCCAGTCTGGGCCACATGGTAGGTTATTAAAATGCAAAAAACACAATAAACAATTGTCCTAATATGCCAACATACATTTCCTGACTTCCGAGTGAGGCCAAACATTGATCTCAAAAACCAAACCTCAATCAAGAACGCTCAGTCTGACCTGCCCTCGAGCGACCTCGAGCTTCTATCATCTGTTTCATTCGTTGTCCACTTAGGTCAGGGGCTCATTTTCCTTCCTGCCCTTCTGGTTTCCTTCCGCCCTGGATTCTGAATTCAGCGACTGAGGGGCTGATGCATGCTTGGACATGTGGGCATCCAAGTGGGATTTCCTGCCGGCAGTTACAGTGGCAGACTCCACGGTCTGCCTGCTACGTCAGTGTGACACAAAACACTTTAGAAACTTCTTGCTGTCCCCTTTCAGAGGGCACCTTGCATGCTGCACAGGGCAGCAACAGTATTAACAGCAGTTTTCAGTTTTGTTTATTTCATTATCTGGTCTCAGATCCAAATGAATTGTGATACCATTTAGAATTGAGAAAGATTTTCTTCCTAACTTCTCTGAGGATGTTCAAAGGAGTAGATAGAGATTTATTTCCAAATGAGAAGATTACAAAACAGATAGCCTTTGATATTATCTGTTCAGCAAATCCTAATGTGTATGTCATGAGGTATTGGTAGGTGTTATAAAAAAAAAAAAAGGAGGGTTTGTTGTTAAATAGGTTTGAGGAATAGAGTTAAACAAAAATAGTAAGCTTTTATTACTGCAGAAATTCTCAGAGCCTTTAGTATACACATGAGCCTTCTGACTCTTCCAGAGAGGGCTTTGTGGGAAAAAGAGACATATCTGCCATGAGCATCTCTGGAACCAATGTTCTGGGGATGAATCTGTGGAAAAGGCCGCTTGGGTAAAATCCCTCTACCTCATTAGCCTGGGAAGGTAAGGTGACTTGCACAGAGCCACAAAGCTGCAGAACCAAGATTGAACACAAACCACCATGACATGTGCTTCCCTTGGCCACAAAGATTTCATCACGGGAAGAAATGTGCGTGTTTTCAAAGGGACTTCTTTGAATCAGAAAATATCCCTGTGAATGCACAGGCTTGTCCCAACCTGCCTCAAGCAACCTCTTCATTGGGCATGGAGAAGGTGGTAGAACATTTTGGAATATGCCTTCCTTGGGAGGACTGGGAAGTCTGTCCCAGGGTAGTATCAGGACACTAACAAGGTCCTGGGGAGGATACACAACCAGTGAAAGAAGTACAGAAGAAGGAGAAGGACGAT
>NW_007726509.1:616646-638097 GCF_000696425.1 Galeopterus variegatus
TATCAGGACACTAACAAGGTCCTGGGGAGGATACACAACCAGTGAAAGAAGTACAGAAGAAGAAGGACGACGGGGGAACCAAACTCTACCCATTGCATAAGTTGCCTGAGTTCCACAGGCTCCTCCAGCACACGGTTCCCTTATCTTGGGATCCAGATCTTCAGTTACTTCTGCAGTTGGCATATGGTGGGCACAACAACTATGATATTTTACTAACTCCATTAACTTATTTCCCACAAATAACCTCATTTTAATAGAAAACTTCACTCAAGCTCCACACAAGTGACTCACCAGTGCGCTTTAGGAGAGAAGCTGTTACAAGAAGCTGTGTACATGCTGGGACATCTGTTTCAGATTAGTCTCCCGTGCATGCAGGAGGGAAGCAAGGAGCCTTGAAAGACAATGCCATATCGGGTAGCAGACCGAGAGCAACGGGAATATTGCTAACCATACCCAGGGCCTGTCCTAGGCAAATTGCAGAACAGAAATTGTTTCCAGGATGCCCAGCTTCCCAGTTGTGTCTCTTTCCCATGATGGGCTCTTTGAAGGTTTCCAAAGCTGTGATTAGGTGACCAGGCTCTTGGAGCAGTTGTGAAGCCTGAACCACCATGCATAAAGTGTACTATTGTAATCAAATAAAACACACCAAAGTTACCCTCATGCATACTTAATAATTTCTGTAATTGCAAGTGGGCTGCACAGTGTGGTGTAAAACAGCTTGTACGTTTGAGTCATAAAGACTGAGGCTTAACTCTCTGCTCTGTTATTAACCAGCTTTTGACCTTAAATGACCTGTTCACCTCTCTGAATCTTAGTTTTGTCATCTGTAAAACAGGAACAACACTACCCAATAGGGTTCTTGTGAAGTTAATGGGAGATAATGCAAGTAAAACACTCTTCTAGCCCAGGGCTTAGAACACAGTAGGTGCTCAATAAATGCTCATTTGTTTCCTCCTTCCTGCATGATCATTAGCACACCTGGTAAGCAATTGGCTTTTACCCAGTCAAACTCTGTGATGAGTTTTCTACTAATTGTTACAGCATGTGTGTTTGATCTTTGTACCTTGGCCACCACTATCTGCCCCCATCTATGCATGACGTCATTGACTAGAAGGACAAATTCCTTCTTCCAAGGGACACAGACAGTGTCAATAAAGCAGCCCTAATCCTTCCAGGTCCATGGACCAGGGCTCAGAGTGGCCATTTCAGAACCCTATTTCTGGAGATTGGAGGGCCCAGTCATAAAGAGACCAAGGCAAGAGCCTCTGTGGATCTCCAGGCACTTGCCCTAGGCACACATCCATCCTGGTTCCTTCCTGTCCTCCCACCTGAGGGGCTCTAAGGTAGCAGCCTGAGGAGTCTGTTGCATCAGAATCTCTGGGCTTTAAAATGTGTGCACATTCCATGCATGTGTGTCTGGAGAGCTGAGGCAGTGTCGCCACGGCCTGGGATGTCGCCAACAGCAGGTGACGGGAGGGGCCAGGGATTTACAGGAAAAAGAAGTGAAGTGGTGAGGGTGGGAAGGGGTGGGAAGGTCTGCTTCCTTCAGACCCAAGCAGAGCTCAGCTGTGACTTAGGAGGCACATTGGGGAGTGACCCATGCTAGCCTTCCCTTCCCCACCCCACACCCAGCCCTCCGCTACTTGCTTAGGTGAGAAGAACCATTGAGAGGGACAAAAACTTCATTTCCAGAGTTCGAGACCAGACACTTCAATGTGCAAACGCTTGGGCGCTCTGACCCATCAGCCCACATGCATTTCATACTGAAATGATTCTCAGAACCTGTCTGCTTTGTCAGGAATGGAGAATACAAAGCTTACTCTTCTGGGGGAGCTCTCAGCAAGCAAAGGGAGCTGGAACAAGAAGGGGAAGACTTAGAAATCATCAACTTGCAGATGGTTAGAGTGTCACACTTTGTGAGGGGTCAGGCTCATTTTCTCCTGGGCCTGAATAATTGGAAAATATAGGAGAAAGTCCCTGGGCCAGTTGTGATAAGGTGCAAGAAGACTAAATTGGAAATGAGGACAGCCGAGGTCTAGTTTTCATGCTGTCCTGTGTGACTGTGGAAAGTTACTTCCCCTCTCTGAGCCAGGAGGTGTTGATCTCTAAAGTGAGCAGGCAATGAGGGTTCTTGAAGTTTCTCCTGCTGTGAATCATTCTGGGTCTGTTTTCAGTGACTAAAGCATTGGGGGTCTACTCTCCACCATTCACACAGTTCTGTGTTCTCCAATTCACTTTTTTTCATAACCATCTTTCAAGAGAGGCTCTGCAGGGCATTCACATCAGGAACAAATGTCAAACAATCCTTCCAGAGAAAGAATTCATCTTCAGCTAAAAAACAGAGGTTTCACAGTGAATTGTTCCCTTGACTTGGAAGGGCTGGCGGCTTTGGGGGCAGCAAGAGCACACACCCCTGGACTGTGACATCACACCCTGGCAACTGGTTTTACCTTTGTACAAAGATGAAGATGCTGACACTGCGCCTAAGAGCTTAAACAGGTGAGAGGTGCAGACCCTGCTTCTACCCTCTGTGCTCACCTATGTGGCTGTTTCCCTTTTAAAGGAGGCCCCAGGAGAAGGTGGAGGGATGGGGTGACCCGCAAGGCCCAAGTGTGAGACAGGCATTTATAACAGTTACATTAAATCAATGAATAATACAGATTGTATAGTGTGTGTGTGTGTGTGTGTGTGTGTGTGTGTGTGTGTATGGCTGAATTGTGCCCCCATCCCAAATTCATATGTTGAAGTCCCCCCTGCCCCAGTACCTCAGAATATGACCTTATTTGGAGATAGGATCTTTAAAGAGGTAATCAAGTTAAAATGAGGACATTAGGCTGGGCCCTAAACCAGTATGACTGGTGGCCTTATAAGAAGAGGAGATACGGACACAGACGCGGACAGAGGGAAGACGTTGTGAAGAGGAAAGGGGAAGGTGCTATCCACAAGTCAGGGAGAGAGGCCGCAGAAGAAACCGACCCTGCCAATGCCTTGATCTCGGACTTCTAGTTTCCAGGACTGTGAGAAAATACATTTCTGTTGCTCAAGCCACCCAGTCTGTGATACTTTGTTACAGCAGCTATAGCAAACTAATACTTATATCATACAAACCTTTCATTAAAAAAACCTTTCCTCTGGAGGCCTGCCAAGTAATCTGATTATTAGGGTGATCTGATATTGTCCAAATTAGCACTTCATTTGGGGGAATTAGATAAGGTACTCTGAACATACGCAGCTTCACAACTGTACAGCTTGGCATGTGGTTGGTCCCTTTGTTTGAAAAGGGTGTCCCTTCCTTTGGGCAGTCATACCTCGTGCTGGGACCCTTGATTTGGCAAGTGGAGCACAGGCTGGATTTCAGCCCCCACAGCTGGGTGCCCTTGTACAGTGCCCAACCTGCCCAACTGTCTGCAGTGAACCTGCATGAGACCAGGAACCCCTTAGGAATGGGTCTTACTTTAATCTTTTTGGAGCCTTAAGACTTGGACCAAGGCTGGCTGTCCATGGACCCTCAGGTAACATTTATTGTTTGAATAAGGGCGGCTTGGTTTTCTCTGGAGTTTGAAGGCAGCATGGGATAATTTCACCACCACACCTCCAGCTCAGAAGTCTCCATAGATCTCTACAGCCTTCAGGATCAAGTCTTACCCTCCAGCTTAGACTAGTCTGGATGAATTTAGACTGTCCAATCAGCCCATCATTACCTCCCAACCCTGCATTCCCCTTTAGTCAAAGTACTCAACTCATCGTGCTCAACCATACACTTCCTGCCTCGCATATGCTGTTCTTCTTTCCTGGATGCTTTTCCCTGCTCTCTTCTTAATGGCTAAATCCTAAGTTGGCCTGAGGCCTCTGTGGCTCCAGACCCCTTCTGACCTGCTAGTCCCCTGAATGGCTGTTGCATTACTGCATGTACTGCTGAATCCTGTGCAGTTTTAGCATGCTACCCAACTGTTCCGTGTGTGTATGTCTTCTGTCCCCAAAGATACTATACCTGCTGGAGGACAAAAGCTACATAGCCCTGTTTTGTGTCTGCAAGAGACCCAGCATAGTGTTGTCAATGCACAGAGCAAATGAGCAACAATTAAATTAAAATGCTAATGCTTAGGAAATTAGAATGATTCAGTGTGTGTTTTCAAAAGTCCTAAAGTCCTTTGGAAAAATCCTGAGATTACTTACACATCGGAAGAACATTCTGGAATCACAGCAAATAAACGTGACAAAGCTCCTTGAGACCTTGAGCCTCTACAGCACATGGGATGACACAGCACACCCTCACACCCTGGAAAAATGAGTAGGGTACTTTTCAAACCACCTTCCAGGGAAGGGGGATTGACAGCCACAGGCCAGCCTCCTACCTCGTTAATCATAAACCCAAACCTGGGGAAGCCACGATCATCATCACAACAAAGGAACAATTAGTACTGCCCTTTGCACATGGAAAATCCGTAGGATGGTTTGCACACACAGCTTCAACTTTCTCCTGCTTCCAGGATATTCTAGCAGCGGGCTGCTGGATTGTAGGAATGGAAAGCCCTTATCTGGAAGCTGCCATTTTCATAACAAATTCAGTCACTGTGAAGCAGATAATGGGCTGTCTGCATAGTCTCAGACGTACTAGGATCAGTCTAGAATCCTAGGGTTCCCCAGTTTCAGATTTTTCAAACATGAGAATGACTAAACAAGTCCTTCTCCCCAAATGATTCAATACTAGACATATAGCAAAGAAAGACATGAAAAAGTATTCTCTAAGTCCTTAAAAACAGTTAAGCTTGTGTTCTTGTTGTTTTAAACAGAAATAGCATATATTTGCCCCTTCTCTGTAGAAAGTTTTCATCATTTCTTCCCAGGCCTTGCTCTCCAGGGTAACTGCAAATACACAGAAAGATACTCCCTGGAGCATTTTCACCACAGAGTCATACATTCAGAGAGCAGAGATGAATCCTGGGCTGCAATGGTCCACCGGTAGAAAACAGAGTGTGAGGGTTGGGTTTTCCCTCATTTAGACAGCGGCACCCAAAGAGAGATTGAATTAGCCCTAACTTCTGAGGCCCAAGGGGACGTTCCTTAGTGAGAAGGCAAAGCCAGCATGGGGGCCTGGGGACCTCACCAGAGGTGAGGAGTGGAGGAGAAAGGCCAAGGCCACAAGACCTGAAATGGCTGGAGTTATGCAAAAGAATTCCCAGGTGCACCAAAGACAAGGACCCATGCTTTCTGGGTCTCTCTATCCTCTCTAGGATGAGGATGAAGAAGCTGAAAATGTCACCTGGCCACTGCAGCAACTTCTTTCTCTTGCCGCACAATCTGTTTCAGTTTTAGATTTAAACCAGGACTGGTTCTCTGTGGTCTAGCCTGATATGCAAGTGAAAATCTTGATTAAAAAAAAATCAATAATAAGCGACTCCACAAATGGAGCCTGTGAAGCCCTTAAGTAATGCCCCGAAAATAGTGGCTCGTTGAACTGAAATATAACTTACTTATGACTCTCAAAATAGCACTTTGCTTCTATGGAAACTTATGGATGGTTTTGACCTATGTCCCTGTCAGTGGCCTTTAAGAAGCAATGCCCTCCAGGTAGGTGCCCTGTTCCTGGGTTTTGGGATATGCTTCTTCCCTATGACTGGCAAAGTGAGATTGAACCCTGGAGCCAGACAGTGTGGATCAGGTCTTGTTACCCTGGGCACCAGTCTGTGCCTCAGTTTCCTCATCTGTAAAATGGGGCTAATAGTAGTATCTCCCATGTAAGGATGGTCTTGAGGATTACATGAGGTATTATCTGCAAAGCACTTAGAACAGTGTCTGTTACATGGTAAGCACTGTGTTTATGAACAAAGTAAGTGACAAAATAAATGAGATGTTCTTAACTTTCCAGCCACTAAGTTTTTTCCTCTACTGGGGAAATTTTGTTTGTTTGCTATTTGTGGAATAAGCAATAATGACAGAAGCTCTAAACACCGCACCTTATATAGACCACTATGGGCATGTGTGTGTGTGTGTGTATGTGTGTGCGTGCACACAATCTAGAAATACACCGAGCCAAAGGTAACTTTCCTCCCCATGTCAAGTTCTGAAGCAACTGAGAAATTAAACCCCTGATACCAAATGGAGAAGTAAATACCAGCATTTTGTTTGTAGAGATGGGTTGAAGAGCATAGCTTAGTTCTGAGGCAAAAAAGAGTCCAACTGGGGTTTCTTCCAGCCTCTACCTGAGTGTGGACCATGGAGAGAAAGTACCAGTAGGGACCCCCCTCCCCAGCTGCAGGGACCCGCACCTGCCTCACCTCTGCTGAGCCCTCAGGTCAGGGCACAGTTGGGGTTGGGACAGGTGCCTGGAAGACAGGCCCTGCCTGGGGGCAGAGGAGAGTGCAGCGCCTCCCAGGCAGGCTGGTCCAGAGCCCCTCCACAGTCTCTCCCATTGCATGTGCCTCTCCTCCTATGGGGTGGGGAAGACAGAGGTGGAAGAAAACTAGGAGCCATTTTCTCCACGCTTCCAAGAGGGCAGAAGTTCCCATTTAAGAGGCCGGCAAGAACTCCAAGAGCAGGCGACCGTGGCCTCCAACACATGTAACAGGAAAAATAACATGTTTTTATGCTCTGAAACAGTCAACCCAAGCACCAGAAGCAGTTTTCTGGGGGTCACTGTACAATCCAGACTGAACACAGGTTAACAGGTAGCTGAGAGGGGATGCAGATAATAGTAGCTTTTAGGCGACCGTGGCCTCCAACACATGTAACAGGAAAAATAACATGTTTTTATGCTCTGAAACAGTCAACCCAAGCACCAGAAGCAGTTTTCTGGGGGTCACTGTCCAATCCAGACTGAACACAGGTTAACAGGTAGCTGAGAGGGGATGCAGATAATAGTAGCTTTTCTTGAAGGAGCTGTTTGGTGGTACCATGGTTTCCTAGCAACATTGAGGAAAGGAAGGTGGCTTATCTATAAACAGACCAAAGAGAGTTGAAAGGTCTGTGGGAGGTGTGTGCAGTCAAGGGGGTGGCAAGAGATAAGCTGGGGGGCCAAGAGGAGGCTCCTTCCTGGACTGCTTTGATGGAGCCGCTGGTCCTCTAGCTGGGACCCCCAGGAGAGCCTGAAGCTCACCTTTGGTCAAGTGATAGGAATGGGGACAGAGCCTGCTTCTTTTCCCCAGCCCTAAGCCAGTAGGTGCTGGGGACAGCTTAACAACCGCTCTCCAGGATAAACAGCCTTGAGTTATAGCATTCGCACATTTCAGCAATCATCACTGATCACCGTAGCTCTGATCACAGCAGCACTCCGGGATACGGTACTTCTAGTGTTTAGAGATGAGACATAGATAATCCCCCAGAGCACATCATTGTAAACTATAGTCAAAGTATTAGCCAGTGATGAGTTTTGAGTATTTATTACTTTTGTTTAACTCTAGATTTATATAATTTAACTTTAAATTTCTGTGTTTAATGCCAGATTGCAAAATTCCTGGAAATTAACCACCAACTTTCGTGAGTTGACGCAAGCATGAACTGCGGGAAGCCCTTATGCCCTCTCTGTCAGTCCCGGAGGCCGGTCTGCACCCTCAGAGGGTCTCCCTCTCCTGCTGCAACTCTCGTCCATTCCCAGTCTGGTGAGCGGATCAGGCCGAAGCTGCAATGGGTTGCCAATGACCATCTCCCCTCCCACAGAGAGGCCAAGGCCACTCAGATGGTTCCAGTTGACTGGAGGGGCCAGCGAGGCAGAGCAGGGCTTCCCTGCACGTTGTACTGCAGCCGAGCAGCCCTGCCTGGTTGGGGCTGGTGGTTTGCTGTCTCTCCTGGCTGCTTCCCAGCTGCAAATGCATCTGGATGCAAACAGGACTGGAGCCCAAGTGTGAGGAATGGAAGAACGGCTCAGGAATCCAGTCATCGTTGCCTGGTCCACAGAGACAAGCTTCCCAGCTGCAAATGCATCTGGATGCAAACAGGACTGGAGCCTAAGGGTGAGGAATGGAAGAACGGCTCAGGAATCCAGTCATCGTTGCCTGGTCCACAGAGACAAGCTGGGGAGCAGGTATACGACTCAGGATGCATAGAAGTGAGAGCAAGGCCAGCATCTGGGGGTAGGAGTTTTAGGGTGTCACAGACTACCTCTTTTGTAAAAAAAAAATCTGTAGATAAATTATATATTAAATTAAACATATTTTATCACATATGCATAATTATATTGAATTATTATATATTTATATTTTATTATATTCATATAATTTACACATATTTGTAATATATACTATATTTATACTAAATATATTAATATAATAAGTAGAAATCAATAAACAGGTAAATATTTAGCGTGGCACATGGGTGCACAGCAAAAGACTACACGAGGGTACTTCAAAAAGTTCATGAAGATTCATATTACCTTTCCGTTATATTGTCCCACAAACTTATTGAGGTACCCTCATATTTCTCAGCCTCCCTTACAGCGAGGTATCTTCATGTTTGTTTATGTTTGTATCAATAGATTGTAAGCAGGAGTGTTGTGGGCAAATTTTAGATCCTGCTCTTCAAGGGAAGAAGTAGATCTTCTCTTTCTGCTGGCCGGAGTGTGGGTGTGATGTTGGGGGCTGGAGCAGCCATTCTGAACCATGAGATAAGGGCCAGGCATAACAGAATATAGCCCATCGGGGCAGGAGAGGCATGTTTTTTTGTGATTGTGGAGATGCCACGCCAACCTACTGAGATTTCTACAAGAGAGAGAAACCCACTTCTATCTTGTTTAACTCCTGTTGATTTGGAATCTCTCTGTTATGGCAGCCTAACCAATACCCTAACACAATACAATGTATTTATCTGCCTGTATTCAGAATATGTCTACGGTAAAAGTTGATCTCCAAGCATTCTCCAAAAGACGTCACAGAATTTTAATCCACTTTCTATATCCTATCCTTTGAACTTCTCAAATAGTATTAGTCATATTGTTAAGTTCCTGCCCTAAAGGTACTACATTGCTACACACACCAGGCTGTTTTTTTTTGTTTTTTCTTTTTAAGTTGAAGCTGACTTTTTCAACACCTATATAAGATGCTGTAGGCTGATAATATTGCTTCTGCCAACCTGGATACCTTGCACCTTGATATTCTTTTCTAGTAATGCTGAAATTCTCAGTACCCAGTTGGAATTCATAACACGGAGCATACTCTGTGGAATATCCACAATGTCTGGAACATAAGCAATGAATGTGATTTTTAGAAACACCAGAAGCCATTTAAGACCAAGACTAGTGATAAATAAGGTGGCTCATGAAGCCTGGTAATAGTTGTCTTGGTCAAAAATGAGGTGTGATCTAAAAATAGAGAGGATGTCTTGACTCTGAAAGTCATTTTGAAAGAACAGATCTAAAGATGTTTAAAATAATAATGGTGCTGTTGGGATGGTGTCCTCCACCCCTCCAGAGGACCACTTTGAAGGACACTACAATTATAGATGTAAATTCTGAAATACATAGTTAAAATCAGGTTTATTATCATCTATTCACAACTTAGACACTTTTTTATTCATTTGTTTATGATAGTTTATAAACGAGAAAGAAGTGCATTTAGGATGCTTCTATGAGGAGTGCAAAGAAAATAACAGGAATAATCATGCATCAATTTGGGCCATTGCCCACTAAACAAAGTTCCATGGCCCAGCCGTATACAACCCGAGCAGCATCATATCTTCCCCAGGACTTCCATCATCCTATGCCAGTCTCAAGAGACAGCCAAGGTTCCCGATAGACTATGAATTTACTATTCATACCTGGTTCATGCTAGCTCTGGTGTGTCCTCTCCTCCTTCCTAAGAATTAGTCATCCTTCAACCTGAGTGTCCACTCCTTTACGTTACCAGAAAGTTGACTTATTCGTTATTAGGGTCTATAGCTGACTAACCAAAATAGATGGGTCTCTATATACTTGGGTCAAGCAGAAGAGCCTTCAGCAGGAGAATATTGGTAATTTGGAAGCATTTCAGAGTGAGGCCATGAGAAAATGGAAGAAAAGTTCATAGGAAGGGGCAGAAAGGCTCTCAAATGAGAGGTATGCAGAGTGATTGCCCAGGAGGAATTACTCAACAGGAAAGTTAGCAAATTGAAGACGTTTCTAGGGGAGGAAATGGAAAAATCATACAGCTCTCTGGAAATCTTTAAAAATAAGGTGTATTCTTATTCACATAGGCTATTACACATCATAAACAGAGAAGGATTAAGGAACGGGTATGGCCTGTTTCTACCCTCTGTTTTTGGACAAAGAAGAATAACAAAAGCAAGTTTGGAGCTCCAGGAACAGAACTTCAGGGTGGGCAGCTAGAGGGAGTGCAGAGACCCCAGGGATGACGGGGACCCCTTCGTGCACAGTTGCACAGTGGTCTCTTCCTGCAGGACTCAAAGTCACCCCCAGTAGGAGCCATTTTCTGACTCAAGATGTACTTTACTGTAGTGCTTGTTCTTTTTAAGGCTCACAGAAGTCCGCGTCACTGATTTGAGAACACTGAGTTTTTCAGCCTGTGCGAAACTATTTTCAGGTTAATTCTCAATTACACCCTTTGCCTCTGAGGGTCAAGTTTTTTGGTTTCCAGCGAATATTGTGGTTGTACCTGTGGTTACCCACTGACTTCTCATCTGCCTAGCTTATCTGATAACAGGCAGATGGGGAAAGAGCTTTTTATACCCCCCAAAAGGGGAAGATTGGTAATTAGCTATTCACCGCATAGAATCAGGCTAGGTTAACTTACTCCAAGAACCGGAGAGCAACCTGGCTGTTGGACTTCGGAGTCCCTTTTACTCCAAATTTTGGCGTTACAGTTCTTATGTGAATTTCTGGATTTTCTTTTGTTTTTTAAACCAGGTCAAAGCATCACGTACTGCAGAAGAGAAAGCAACTTCAGCTTCTCCTAACTGTGCTGTCATTTTCATGACAGCTCGTATATTTCGGCCAGTACGGGTCCGGGGACTGCGCGCATCCGCCTGGGGAGTCTTAGGTCGGCCCATCCCTCATTGCTAGCAGCAAGGGGATACTTTAGAAAAAACAATGGGTGAAGTAACTGAAAGAGAGATGCAGAAAGCAACAGCCAGAAACGGCGGGGACGCCAGCAGAGACAGGAAAGGAGGCGGCGGCGCGGGTCTGGTGCGCGACGCGCTGCAGCGACGGAACTTCTGCAAAAGCTGCCTGCCCGCGCGTTATCAGTGGCGCGCAGGCCTGTGGTTTTCTCGCTCTCGCAACCCTGCTTTAACTGCCGGTTTATTTTTCGACAAACAGGATGCCTCCATCTGAGGCTGTCAGCATCCCAGGCTCTTTGAGAGAAAAGAGGTAGTGCAGCCCCACCCTAGAGGCAAGGCCTGGGGGGGTCTATGTCAAGAAGCTTCCCAGAGAAGTGAAAACCCTGCAGGTGCAGCTCTGGGGACGGCATGAAGAGGGGGGTGGGGAGAGGGCAGGAAGGGATGAGTAGAGGGTAAAATTAATCCACTACCCCATCTTTGCAAGCGTCCTGAGGCACAGAGGCTCAAATCATGGCAGACAGGTTGAAGATTTGGAACCACCGCTCCTTAAATGTTAATGTGCTCACAAATCATGCAAATCACCTGGGGCTCTTGTGAAAATCAGGCTCTGATTCAGCAGGTCTGGGCTGGGGCCTGAGAATCTGCACTTCTAACAAGTTCCTGGGTGCTGCTGCTGCTTCTGGGCCAAAGACCTCATGTTGAATGGCAAGCCTTTGGGAAAGTCCACATGACAGTAATCCTAAGGGACATGCAAATATTTAAGTTGAGCTATATTTATTCCTGAGGCTCCGATTTAACACGAGCCACCTTGCTAATGGAAAAGGAAATTCTTTTATGTTACACAGGGAAGGAAAGTTTGAAACAGCTAAGAGATTTAAGAAGCCTGATTCAGAGTACCCTCAGGGACTCAGGAGAGTGGGATTAGGCTCTAAGCCAAAAGATGGTGGGGAAGGGGCTGTATGCAACAGATAAATAAAAACACACATGAAAAATCCCAACCCAAAGAGGGTCTTTCCTATCAATGAAAACATTTGCCTTTCACAGCTAGAACTCGCATGTCCACTATTTTCAGAAGCTGGATGGTTTTGTATAAAGGTACAGAATTTGGAGCCCATATTTGAGTATTCTAGACCCAACTCGATTTCAGACTAGCTTTAGGATCTGTGGCACGCGCTTTAAAATGTATGTTTTTGCATCACATTTAATTAACAGTAAGTATCATCTGAGAACTGATAGACTAGACTAGGAGGAAATCCATAGTCTGTGAATAAAACTATGAGAGGAAACTCACTATCTAGAATGCATAGGTCCCTCCAGAGACAGTGCTAATTGTCAGATGCAGAAACTGGTGCTACTAAGTTTTGTTCAGGCCTAAAATTTCATAGAGATTTCATTCTGACTTCATCAAAACTCATCAAAGACTCTGTTACAGAATGTTTCTCAAAGTACAATTGAGACTATAGGGCTGTTAAAATGCAGATTCTCGGGGCCCTGCCTGACTCATGGTTTGTCAGGGTGGGTGCCAGGAATCTGCACTAAAACACTCCAGGGGATTCTTGTGTACTGCCAAGCTGAGGAGCCCCTGCTCTGCAGGTTCAAGTCCGGGCTTCTTACTGCAGCTTCAAAGATCTGGCTTCGATTCCACTGTTCCCCAGTAAGCTGCACTGACTCCTTTACTGTTCTTGGGTATCCCTTGAGCCACTGACTGGCTGCCTCGTTCATTTCACCTTTGTATTCCCCAGCCCGGGAGTAAAATGATTTCCACCCTCTTCTCCAAACCCTGCCCAGACCATGGTGTCTCATTCAACAGTTGGTTACTTTCCTGGTCTGTGACTGCTCTTGTGCTGGTGATATGCTGCTCAGTTCTTGTTTGTTCACTGAGCATTTCTCATGCTTGGACTTTGCCTCCCTAATTAGACGGTAAGTTCCTTGAAGGCCGTTTCATGCTTTATAGTCTTTGTGTTCCAGGCAGTTTTCTACCACAGTGTCCTGCACTTGTGGGCCATTCAGTAAATGCGCTGATCACTCATTGCTAACATGTTTTACAGAGTGTGATTAGTCAGGTGCACTCTCTAAGGCTCTAGGAGCAGAAGAATCTGGGAAGGAATGGGGTAGTGGTGACAGGGTCTTAAGAATCTGGTTATACAGTCATGGAAGACACAGAGGAAGTGGGGTCAAGGGAGTGTGGACCCCCAGCTCACTTGTCTGCTGTGTGAATTGGGGAGGGTATTCCTTCTTGTTAAATACAGTTTACGTTCTACTTGAAATCTCGATCACCAGATCTATTAACCAAATAATGAACGTGCTCTTCACTCCCACCGCCCCGGGACAGACGATTCTCTTGAGTGTCCTTTTCCCCCATCTTTTCTGCTGCTGCTGGCCTCCCTCCTTTTTGCCTGGTTGGTGGTCAGCTCAGATGCCCAACTCCATGCTCAAGTTAGAGGATATTTCTGCATGTTATATATAGTTATGCAGATTAAAAGAATGGCAGTATACTGATGAATTAGCTTAACATGGTTTAGAGGGAAGCAGTAAATATACCTCAGTTTTATCTTGGTTTTCTGTCTAGGCCTTTCTAAGCTTCAACTTTCTAGTTTTTCTTACCTAAACTCTGAGCCTCAATGTTTTCATTGACAAAGTCGGCATAACAATATTGGCTCATAAAGCATTGGGTGGGTCAGTGGAATAAATTATGGAGACCTCTTGAGAGAGCCTGGCACATAGTAGGTGCTCATAACCCACAGGGCCCTGTCCCTTAGCTCAGGGGTGTTTCCTAGAGAAATGCTTCCTCGTGTTCTGGCTCTTTCTTGCTTCAAGAACCTTCACTAAGATCCCAACCACATGCCCACTACTCCTCCTTGTCCATCCTTACACCCTCCGATCCGTAGTTTCTCTCTTAAGGGATTCTTTGGCCTCAGTAAGAATTTCTTCCCTCTTGGACTTCACTCAGATCCCTGTTGGTTAGCTAGTCACCCCCCTCACCAGCTTAGTGGTGCCCCCTGACTCTGCCTCTAGGACTCCTGCTTTGGCCTTATCTCTTCTCTCTAGCCTTTGGTCTGGTGTCTCTAAGGGCTGTCTTCAGCCACAACTCTTTGTGTTGGGTTCTCTTGCCTTCTATCTGTTTTATCCCTTTTCCTCTGATACTCAAAGTCCTTATAACAGTCTTTAGACCATGTGTTTAAGGTGATAGCTCCCTCCTGCATATGACACATTGTATCATATGGAGGTGCCTACAATAGATACCAGACTGTGGAAGGCCTTGGAGATCCCTAGGTGGCCACAGCCACCATAGTTTCTAAGACTTTTCAGGTTCTCTATGTACCTTTGACAGGTACCTGTGCCTTGTGCTGAAAACAAGCACAATTGCTTACCCATTTTTTTGTGTGTGTGTGTGTGGGGGGGAATTCCAGAAAGTAAAACACCAAGAGTGGAAGAAAAGACAGAAACATGTCTGTACAACCACAATCCTGGTGACAGTACAAGGTTATATTTCTTAACCTTATCAGTATTCACATTTGGGGCTTGTGTGTGTGTGTGGGGGGGGGGGAATTCCAGAAAGTAAAACACCAAGAGTGGAAGAAAAGACAGAAACATGTCTGTACAACCGCAATCCTGGTGACAGTACAAGGTTATATTTCTTAACCTTATCAGTATTCACATTTGGGGCTTGGTAATTTGTTGTGGGCACTGTCCTGTGCATTGCAGGAAGTTTAGTAGTATCTTTGGCCTCTACCTACTAGATGCTAGTATAAACCCCCGCGAATCATGACAACTAAAAATGTCCTTAGACATCACCTAATCGTCATCTTCTTACTCCTCACGTTACTTCTTCTCCCCCGTTAAAACCCACTGGTATACAACATTCTAAGGTGAGAAACATGGAGAAGAATAGGAGAAAAGTAATGAGAAAACTACTCTAGAAAGATTAATAAATATGATCTAAATAAGTGAAAAGGACATTGAAAAGTACATTTATGAGAAAGGGAACCAGGAGACCAAATCTTAAGAAAAAGTACAAAAGTTGCCAAGATAAGAAAGCATTAATAAAACTCAAAATGGATTGAAGACTAATACCTAAAACCTGAAACTGTGAAACTACTAAGAGAAAACATAGGGGAAAAGTTTCTTGACATTGGTCCAGGCAATATCTTTTGGATATGATTCCAAAAGCACAGACAACAAAAGTAAAAATAGACAAATGGAATTATATCCAACTGAAAAACTTATGCACAGCACAGGAAACAATCAGCAGAGTAAAGAGACAATCTATGAGATGGGAGAAAATATTTGCAAATCACACATCTGATAAGGGGTTAATATCCAAAATACTTAAGGAACTCAAACAACTCAATGGTAATAAAACAAATAACCTGATTAAAAAATGGCAAAGGACCTTGCTATGATTTGAATGTTCCCCCAAAAGTTCATCTGTTGGAAACTTGATCCCCATTATAACATTGTTAAAAGGGTGGAAAATCTGATTATGATATCTGGAAGTTGGGGCCTTTAGGAGGTGATTGGATCATGATGACTATGTGCTCATGAATGGAGTAAGCAGTTAATGGTTTAGTGGGTTGTTACAGGAGGGGCACTGGTGGCTTTATAAGGACAGCAAGTGAGTATGTTAGAGTTCTTGCTCATGCCAAGTGATTGCTTGTGTCACCACGGGGCCCTGTAGAGAGTCCCACCAAAATGGCAGCTCTCACCAGATGTGCCCCCTGGACCATGGACTTAGCCACCAAAACTGTAAGAAATAAATTTTGTTTCTTTGTAAATTGCCCAGTTTCAGGTATTCTGTTATAAGCAACAGAAATCTCAAAAGAAGACATACAAATGGCCAATAAGTTTGTGAAAAAATGGTCAACATCACTAAGCATCAGGGAAGCGCAAATTAAAACCACGATGAGATATCATCTCATACCTGTTAGGATGGCTATTTTTTTAAAAAATCAAGAGATAACAAGTGCTGGTGAGGATGCGGAAAAAAGAGAACCCTGGTCCACTGTTGGTGAGAATGTAAATTAGTGCAGCCATCATGGAAAACTGAATGGAGGTTCCTCAAAATTAAAAATAGAACTATCATATGATCCAGCAATCCCATTACTGAGTGTATATCCAAAGGAAATGAAATAAGTATGTCCAAGAGATACCTGCACTCCTACGTTTATTGTGGCTTTATTCACAATAGTCAAGACAGGAAATCAACCATGTCCATTAACAGATGAATGAATAAAGAAATTATGGTGCATATACAAAATGGAATACTGATCAGCATTGAAAAGGAAGAAGGAAACCCTGTCATTTGCAGCAACATGAACAAAGCTGGAGGACATTGCACTAAATAACATAAGATGGGCACAGGAGGACAAACACTACATAATCTTATATGTGGAATATAAAAAAGTTGAATCTAAAAATGTTGTACACCATAAATATATATAATTGTTGTCAATAAAAAATTTAGTAAAGAAGGCATCTATTTGGATAAAAAGTTACTAAGGAACATTCTTGAATGTAATAAAAAAAGAAGCTCAACACTGACCAAATCGCTCTTACATGTGGATGTGGCTATGGGGAAAGATGGGTGCTTCTAGGTGACTGAGGGCCAGGCCCGGCTGAGGGGGAATTAGGTGCAGAGGGGATTTGAGGGAATGATCAGGGGTCATCAGGAGCACCAGATCCTACAATTGTTCAACAGACACCAGTGGCCTCAGGATGGAAAAGGTGCACACATATGTAATATCACCTGCCCAACACATCACTGAAGGAGATTTTCTCCTCAATTGAGAGATATGGAAAAAGGTGCTGCACACAATGGACTGGACTTCCAGGGGGATAGTCCATGTGTCCACTCAGCTTCCCGAGATTTCACCAAGTTAGGTGAGTCTGAGAACTTAATGACAATTTCGTTGTAAGTTATTTACCAAACCTCTTCCGTCCTCCCACTAGTTCCTTTTCTTTGAAGAAAAAAAATAAGTCTTGAGTTTTCCCATAAAAAGGTCTCTTTGAGCAGATAACAGAGGGAATAGAGGGCATCATCTAGGTTGTTGTTTGGTTGATGTCTTAGAAGTAACCCAATGGAAAATGGATTGGACCTCATTATCAGTCCTGTGATTATGAACTCTCTTGGTTATAGATATTTATTTTTTCACATAGATGTTCAAGTTAAAGCACAAACCAGTCAATTCAGAAATGGAAAGAAGTCCCTTAACTGAGGTGTTTTGCACATGCTCCTTCTTGCACACTCTCTCAGCCTCCCACGAGGGACACCCACAGGTCTTCCAGCCTGACACCCTTAGGACAGGAGTGGAACCATCCCCATGATGCCTGCTCTTCTCTTCTCTAGTATCCCCACACACTGCTTCCTATTCTTAGCTGATCATAGCCGTTAGGGGGGTGACCAAGTCTGGGTGGAGGTCTCAGTCACTTGCTTCCTGTTGTGGTTGTGTGTGTGTGGAGAAATCACTGTCGCCTCTTTTGCTTATACTCATTGGGGTTTCTATACCTAAGCAGTAAGCACGGGGTTGATGGAGCTCCATCCATCCATCCATCCATCCTTCCATCCATCATCTTTCTATCCAACCATTTATTCATCCAACCAACCATCTATTCATTATCTGTCCATCCACCCATCCATTTATCTATTCATTCCTCCATCCACCCATCCATCCATCCATCCATCCACTCATCTATCTGCTCATCCATTCATCCTTTATCTATCTATTCATCCATCTATTCATCAATCATTTGTCTGTCCATCCATTCATCCATCAATCCATCCATTTTTCTACCCAAACAACATTCATTGAGTGCCCACACCCAACCAGATGCTGTAACTAAAGAGATGAATAAGATATGGGCCTATCTTTCAAATTGCTCAGAGTCTCAGGGAGAATACATTTATAAACATAAAAGCCTGCATTATGTTTTGATAAGTGTTTTAGTATATTTTTGAATGAAATAAACCATAGCCAGAAGTAGAACATGGCCCTTTACATGAGCTCCCAATGGGCGTCTTGAAAGACTGTGTTGTCATAGTGCCATTCTGGTAGTCCCAACTACTTCAGGGAGCAAACACAGATGAAGTGTATCCATACATGTCTGTGATGGGAACATGGAAGGCTCCTTCTCTGTTCTTCCAACACCCCATACAGACATACATCCCAGTTGTCAAAACCTGCACAATGACTTCCCTTGACGAACAACAGCCCCATTGGGTGGCTCTAATGACTCTGCTACCAGAAATTGTAGAAGAAATGCAAATTGCTCAAAGGAACCTAGAAAAGTGATCTCCCAGAGGGATTTGAAAGTACATAGAAAAATAAAATTGAATATGCTTTGGGATTTCTGAAACTTTTAACTAAATCTTCTATGATCTGTAGGTACTTGAAGTCTATTGCATCTGGCTATTTTCCTTCTAGATTCTAAAAGTTTTCATCAAAGAAATGCTGAGGATATCCATTATAAAAAGAGAAGGAAGATTAGTTATTCAAAATCAGGCACAGAAGGGATTCAGAATTACAGCACTGTGTACTTCCAATACAGTTTTAAAAGAGTTAAGGGCTCTTTTCTCACCAAATCCTCTTCCTACTTCTCATGACATCTGTAATTACAGACTAAGATCACTCATTTAAAATTTATTCCAAAGGACAAGAGTGCCCCAGCCACTCCCTCCCTAAAAATCTCCTCTTGAGAATATACAGAGCATAGTGGCTGAGCACCCAGGCTCCAAAACCAAGCTAGGGTCGAATCCAGTTCTGCCACTTCTCAGCTATGTGAACTTGGATGAATCACGTGGGTATTCTGTGCCCCAGTCACCAATCTGTAAACTGAGGGTACTAATTGTCCCCACTGTATAGGTGATGGAGAAGACATAAGTTGCTATTTTTAAGGCACTTAGAAGAGGGCCCAGTCCATGGTAAATGCTTATTCAATAAAACTTGATGCTCTGACAATGCTTTCTCATCAGTTCTTTCTTCTAAATTTTAATCAATGTATACATCAACCCAAGCAACCTGGAGGTGTTGTTCTAGGCGTATCTAATTTCCCCTCCTTCGACCTCAAAAAACTATTGAAGATCAAGTGAATAAGCCTGGCTTCCTCACAAAAGCCATCCCAGTTGTCCCTTCTCTGTTGTCTGCTCTTCACTACGGGGAACACGGCTGACTGCCTTAATGTCATGGCTCCGCTTGTTGACTCTCAGTTCTTGTAGACATCTTGAACCAGCATTAGGGGACTGGGGTGGGGGTGGGGGTCAAACTCAGTGTGTGGGATGTAAACGTGTTCCAGAGGATCAAAATCTCCACGTCACTTCATTGCCTTTGTCCCTAAGTAAATGGGAAGTGACAACATTGACTCCTAAGGTTTTCCTGGAACTGTGATTCTCCAGAAATCTACTCCAGATTTCTACACCAGGTGTCATTTGGCAATGTCTGGAGACAGTTTTTGGTTGTTACAACTTGGAGTGGGGGACAGGTTGCTACTAGTGTCTAGTAGGTGAAGGATGCTGTTTAATCTCCTACAATAAACAGGACAGGCCCCCTCCTCCAACAAAGAATGATATGGTTCCAAATGTGAAACTTGTCACACAAGATGACAGGAAGCCAAGGCCTCTTGAGGAGTCTGCTATGGGCCTGTCAGTGTGGATCTGGGGCCTGAGATGCCCCAGAAGGAATCAAATCCTGACTGAAGTTGACAGTGGTGGCCATCATCCCCGAGGGAAGACAGAAAAGGGAGAGAGAGATGCTGGGCCGGCCAGGCCCTAGCATGTGTGTGGATAGCACTAAATAAGCTTTAAGAACATGAAAAGGGCATTTTCTAAATCACAAGGATGCTCAAAATATCATCTCCAGTTTACAACATGTAATTTTTATTCCCTGTCAATTACACACTCTGTACAAGAAAAGCAACTCCTTTGACCTTTCCAAAGGAGCTTTATTATTTTATTTTATTGTTATTTTTTTATTGCGGTAAATAATTAGCTTGAGCACCTTTTAATTTGTACCCATTAAGATGTTTGCATAGCAACAATTAGCACACTCTGTACAAGAAAAGCAACTCCTTTGACCTTTCCAAAGGAGCTTTATTATTTTATTTTATTGTTATTTTTTATTGCAGAAAATAATTAGCTTGAGCACCTTTTAATTTGTACCCATTAAGATGTTTGCATAGCAACAATTACAGCCGGCTGGGCTCCTTGTACTCACATTGAGCAGGGGACTCTCCATGCTTGGCTGTGAGCTGGCTTTGGGGCAGAAAGTCATTAATTATCACATTGTTCCCCATGTGGAACTGTGGAGAAAGGGAAGGAACTTTCTGTGACTCTGTGGTAGCTGGTTGTAGAAAAATCAGACAAGAAATGCTTTTTATACAAATAAAGGTTAAAGGAAAAAGAAAACCTCAAACCAACTACTTGAAAAAAGGATTTGTAATGATGTCAGAGAACTGGTGACATGGACTTTTAAAATGGCAAATGCTTCTGCAGAAAGACAGAAACACCATTCTCAAAGGCCCGCCAGTAAATATGTGTGTCTCTCTCGCGATGCAACTGACACTTAGTAGTATGAGGGTCCTGTTTACAGGAGGGACTGAGGCTACTTCTTGCTGTCACAGCTGAGTCATCTGCTTCTGGGTGGAATTTTTATTTCAACCACAGGAATAACTGGATGTGAAGCATTTGGTGTGAGCCTTGCTGAAAACCAGGGTCAGGGTCAGGGTGGTAAAGGTGCTGGCTCCCATGGTCTTCCCAGCTTCCTGAAGAATGGATTCGGGTGTGATGCCCCAATTGCTGGGCTGATCATTCTGTGGGTTCTTCTGTACATGGATCCCAGGGCCTGGACTAGTATGGAGCAAGAGATGTACCTGGGACACAAAATTTAAGGCAGTGCTGTATCTCAAGGTAATGCAAGTGCAGGGTCAGCCTTGCAGGACCCTGGGAGCGAGAGTTTCCTTAAGTTTTTCATGACAAGTGCCTACCTTGCCTTGCCCTCAACCCAGCCATGATGGGTTCTCAGACTGACAAACAAAAACAACTGATTGGTTGGGAGGGAGAATTAACAATGGTTTCCGCACCAGCAGCTCACTGGCGTCTTGGGAACAGGAGGTTCTGAGTGGCAGCCAAGTTTGAGTGCCACTAGCCTAGAGAGGTGGCCCTCATGGGCTGCCCCGGAACTGACTGAATGTCTCCCTCAGAGGGCAGCTCTGATGCAGAGCAGCCGTGAGAAGGAAGCAAGTGGGCAGGGGAGATCTTGACACCAACAGTGGGGACCTAACACCACCAAATGCATCCAGCGTCATCAAAGCAGTCCGCACCAGCAGCTCACTGGCGTCTTGGGAACAGGAGGTTCTGAGTGGCAGCCAAGTTTGAGTGCCACTAGCTTAGAGAGGTGGCCCTCATGGGCTGCCCCTGAACTGACTGAATGTCTCCCTCAGAGGGCAGCTCTGATGCAGAGCAGCCGTGAGAAGGAAG
>NW_007726509.1:638169-640083 GCF_000696425.1 Galeopterus variegatus
TGTGTCAAACAGATATTCTTAGCACCCATCTGTCCCTGCTACAGGCAAAAGGTGGGTTCTGCAGCATCTATGCCTCCATTTGGACCTGGCCCTTCATTTCCCAGCAGCCTCACCTCAGGCTGGTTCCCTGGCATCCCGTGCCACGCCTCCCTCAGTAGAGTGGGTTACTAATGACAGCACCTATTCACAGGGGGGTGCCAGAGATTTAACATGGTAAGGCAAGAGGATGCCTGGCCTGGTGCAGGTGCCTCACGCACAGCACATGCTCAGTAAATACCAGCTGTCACTATCACTAGTTTTATATTCGCAAGCTTGACCCTCTGCCAAGGAACCATCAGATCATTCCTTGACGGCTTCAAAAAGTTCACGGAAAGATGTGTATTGTTTCAACTCTATTTTTCACAAACTTTTTGAAGTGCCCTTGTAGACCCTATTTATCACCTTCACACCTGTCTGGTTCCTGGAACAGCTACATGGCCACATTCTGATGTTAGCAGGGATGGCTTTCCTGTCCCAGCTTCCTTCCATGGCATTTTTCAGAGTTACCTTTTACTTACTGATTTCCTCCACGTGTCTATGCTTCATATATATTATCTCGAATCCTCTTGACAACCATACAAAGTAGGGGTCATCCCCCTTACTTTACAGATGAGGACCTGGGGTTCCATGAGGTTGGGTTAAGGGCTCAAGTGCACTAAGGTGGTAAATGCTGGTGACAAGGTAGAAACCAACCACCTGAGTCCAAAGCCCATGGGCTCCCTGCTACCCCACCCCACCTCCCTGCTCAGGCCTGGCTTGCTCCTGGTCTCCCTATTAAAGACAGCTCATAGAAGAGGATTTGGTGGTCAAGAAACATGGTTCTTTCTGGA
Organism: Galeopterus variegatus; assembly: GCF_000696425.1. Lineage (NCBI taxonomy): Eukaryota > Metazoa > Chordata > Mammalia > Dermoptera > Cynocephalidae > Galeopterus > Galeopterus variegatus. The sequence continues at coordinate 639,039 of NW_007726509.1, forward strand.
GATGAGTGGAGTTTACACTTAAACACAGATTGAAGCCTCCACATGAAGAAACAAAGGTCTGCTGAGAGAAGCTGAGACCTGTGAGCAAAGACCTGCCTTTTTTTCATATCTGGGGATTTTCTGATTCAAATTAAGGTGCCCATGGAGCAGTAGGAAAAAGCATCATACCTTGCATTTTTTAAATGTTATTTTAATTTTTATTTGGGGGATATGTTTTATAATGTACATATTATAATTATATTATATCAGTACAGTAGTACAGGCATATAATTTATAAATAAATAGCTATGCATAGATTTGGGGGCATGCTAAACAATTTTTACTGATATGTAGCGTGAGTAAGAGTCTGGAAATTGTTGATGTTCAGCATTTTAGAAAGTCCTGCTGTACCTGGAGAAAGCATTGTCAAACTTAGTACTCCCCGGGTAGATGTTCCAATGGATTCCCTAAGGCATGTGAATTTCAAATAGTGGCCTGTGTACATGCGAGCGTGTGCATGTGCATGCATGTGTGTCTGTGTGTGTGTGTGTGTGTGTGTGTGTGTGTGAAAGCGAGGGAGGGAGGAAGGGAGAGAGAGGGACAAAACAGAGAGCAAGGCCTTTATTTTCCTGAGAGAGGCCACTGATAAATCTGAGTTTTATATCAGGAGCTCTGTGAGAACATACATCCCTGCTGGGAATTGTACTCTGGGATCAAATTTTGTACAGAGATGGCACTCTCCCACTACCCAATGGCTCCTTCTGGAGCTGGGGTCTGGCGGGCTTGGCCCAGGCCTCCTGCAGCCCTCTGCATGAACTTGCACATTTGCTGTCTGGTCGTTCTGATTTCACCATAGACACTCATCAAAACCAACCTGGCTAACCGTAAATTAGCCTAAGGAGGGAGTGGGTGAACACGTGCTGGGTGCTTAGCAGAGGCAGTGCTGGGTTTGAAGGGTAGTGGGGGTGGTAGAGGCACTTCTGAAGGTGGCTTCATTCCTAACATAGCCTGAAGAAGCACTTAAGGGCTCTGGGATCATACATAAGGCTCTACTTACTGTTTTCAC
>NW_007726509.1:640899-641490 GCF_000696425.1 Galeopterus variegatus
AGCCTGAAGAAGCACTTAAGGGCTCTGGGATCATACATAAGGCTCTACTTACTGTTTTCACACAGTGAAAAGAATTTAGTCTGCAAAGGGGCTGTGTTGTCTGGCCAAGGCAAAGAATAACTGAGGAGGATTAGGAGAAGTGTCTGCTAAATTTGGACTCTTGAATGGTAGCAGCCACATAAGTCTAGCGTCTGCAAAACTCTTGGGTAGACCTCGTTTTTGGTTCTGACTCAGGCGCTGACCAGCTGTGGGATCTTGGATAAATGAATCTCTCTGGTACCCTAAGGTAGAGAGATATCTAAGATCACTCCAGCCAAATATTTCGATCTTTCTAGAAGTTTAAAAATTATACAGTTATAGTTGTACATATAGTTGTATATGCAGTAATATAATTCCAGATGCCAACTGAAACCATATAGAACTATACATACAAAACATGCACACACATATAAACTTACAAAGCATCACATGGGACAATGTGTCATAGTTCATTTGTTTTTTAAACAGATTCATGATTACCTCTGTGACACAATTATTTCTTTGTCTGAACACAACTTAAAAGGAAGCGTATGGGAGGCACAGCTTTTTTTT
>NW_007726509.1:642130-645343 GCF_000696425.1 Galeopterus variegatus
CTCTCTTAGGACTTTGGGGGCAATAGCCATTCTGATCTTTATAAGGAGGGGGTTCAATAATAATAAAATAGCAGCTTTAGCTTCTGTTCATATCTGTCAATGCCTACGAATTTCATTTGTACCCCCTCCATATTTTGAAAAGGGTTAAGATAAGAGAGAAAGCTCCTGGAGGATATGACTGTTTTTTCCCTTCCTCGTAGTTCCTCCAGGATGCTTGCGTGGATTTTGTACATCTATGCGATTTCAGGTTTTATAAATTATATACTTTCAAAGTGAGTTAATGCCAAGTTTAGCTGTGACTGTGAGTGAGGTGGATGGAGTTGCACAGATGCAGGCTGCAGATGGTGTAGAATGAAGGGCCGGGTGCCTGGAGTTCAAAGTGCAAACAGAAGCTTGTAAGAAAGTGCAGCAAATTGGTTGGTGTTCAAACTGCTCCTGGACAAAATGGTACCCAAACCAATGTATTTTAGTTAACCTGCATTGTCTTTTGCACATTTCCAGGCTATAATAAAAAATAAACATTGAAGGCTATATATGTTATAAACTTTTGCATCAAAAAAGAAAGTGCTCCTCCATTGAGGGATGGGAGAGCTGCTCTCACAACATTTTTAGTCTCCCTTAAAAAACTTACCCGTGATGGAATGTGACCACGTAATAGCACACAGCATGTTCTGGGTTCTAGCTGACCTTTCTTATTTTTTAAACATACCCCTATCTGGCAAGCTGACTACTGCAGCATTTTCCAGGTCTTTCTCTAGGATCTACTAATAATGAAAAAAAAATCTGAAATCCTACATGTTTTCAGGAGAACGTAAGTGCTGATCAAGACCAATGTACCTCCCAAGGAGAGGAGAAGACAGAGGCTGCTTTGTGGTATTGCTCCGAGACCAGAAAAGGTTCTTTTGAGGAGTCATAGTCTCCACAGAGGACATCCAAAAGACCAGGAATAAAAGCTGGATGGCTGGCAAAGAAGGTGAAACAGAAGCTTTGCAAAATGTTAGAGCTGCATACTCTCTCTCCCAATGGATATGGTTTCAAGACTTGACACATCGATCCTTGACTTAGAATCAATTTAACATGGGCTCTGCGTTTACACAAAGAAGCATCAGTCCTGAAATCAGCAGAGCTATTGAGCAAGTCCAACTAGCAAACTGAGATTTCTATTTTTGGTGACCTTTTACATTTGGGGCCCTTAAAATGTCTGGGGAAACTCACTGTTTAAAAAGAAGTTTATCCAAAAATAGACACACGAGGACCATGGAATGGGAGGGCAACGTCGTCTACAAAATCAACAATTCTCTAAATGAACACTGATCTTGCAGCAAAGCGAAATGAAAGGTTTATATTATTTCTTATTTCAAGGGAGAAATTAAATAAAGACTTTTTTTAAAATGAGGCATTGACTCTCAGGGAGGGAGATTTGCATCCAGACTCAGGAAGTAGACAGGGCCAGTAATTATAAAGCAAAAATAATCTGTAACTTGCAAAAATATGAGGTATGAATAAGTGTTCTAACTCTTAGATGGAGAGTTATTATATGGTTGTTATCTGGTTTTCATATTTTTATCAAAGATAAAAACATCTTTAGGTAAATTTAAGAAGGGTCATTTAAAAGAGAGTTTCACTCAAGAAATTCGGTAAAGAAGAATTCTCTTAAAAAGAAAAGTTCTTTTTAGGGTGTTGGATGATGGAATTTTGAGAATTTGAAAGAACGACAAAGAGGAGAAGAAGAAACAGTTTCCATCTACTTGAGAGATATGTCAATCCCACGGCCAATGTGATGGTCTTGATGCATGTGACATTCTATAGACAGGGGCTGTCTGTTTTTCTTTTGCTCATTCTAACCTGGTGAGAGACTCAGGTATGGTTCTGGGCTTTGACATTGAAAATAGGTGTGACCCTGACTCCATTTAACCAGCTCCCTGCCCCTCACCATCCCATCTCGTTTTGCTTTTATTGACTCAGGAACAATGTGCAACCCTAGCCTCCACCTGCAACTTCCAAGAAGGACTAAAAGAACAACTTAGAATTTCTCTGCATGTATTTCCGAAGCCCTGATGGCATAGAAAACAGATGATACAAGATATGACCAGGAAGGCACGGCCTTTGCTGCCAGGTTTGGCAGACGTGGCACCAGGCTTCCTCGACACCTGTTCCCACTTCTGTTTTCCTCCACCCTACAGGCTGGAAAGCGACAACTCCACTGTCCTAGGCTCCTTCCAGCCAGAGGCTTGTGACTCAGTTCTGTCTCTGCAACATGGAAGTGGAAGTTTGCAGAGGATGGCTTCCCTTCCTGAATAAAAAGACCGGGCCCCACCAGAAGAAGGGGTTGAGGCCTCTCATCTCCTTCCATCCGGACAGATCGGAGGTGTGGGCCATCTTGCGCAGGCTCAGCACAGGGGGACCCAAACACAGGAGCATCCTGCGTCCCACCACACTAGCCCTGGGTGGCTCAGTCCCGAACTGCCTGTCTACCACACAGACCAACCCATCTGCTTAAGCCACTGTAGTCAGCTTTTCTTTTATGTGTAGCCAAACACAATTCTCACTGAGAAATCCAAGCAAGAGCTTTACCCAGTTTGTGTCATTGAATCAAATGCATCATTTCATTCATCTTGTGGATATGGTGTTCATTTCTCTATCTTAACTCCCTCTCTGGCATCATACAGTGTTTGTGTTAGGAGAACAGAGGGGAAGGGAAGGGAGAAAAGGGGAGAGGGGGAGAGAGAGAGGGAGAGGAGAGAGATTCAGAAAGCTCCGAAAGTGTGAGAATTTTTGTCTCCGATAAAGAGGGGAGCCAGCGCAAATGAAGAGTGCCCAAGCTTACTTTTCCAGAATGGCAAAGGTGACATGAGGTTTTAAACCCTATTTTGTGTTCACAGTCTTGAGCGCTGTATTGTCTTAAAGTGTTCCCTAATTATGTTCATGGTCTGCAAAGATCTTAAAGGAAATCCTCCCTTTCCATCCCCCCAGGGGCACCACGGTTATCATATTTTGTAGGGGGACAGAAAGGCTAGGAAGGACACATCACCTTGGCTTGGCTTGAGGCTTGTTTTACTCAGCAAATGGCTAAACCAGGGGACTGGTGGCAAAAGGAGGGGGGACACGGAAAGTCAAAGAACAAGAGTTGCATGAAAAGGGTTTTGAAAATTTTAATGTCTGTTCAGGCACCTGAGCTGCTCATGAATGGGAGTTGGGAAAAAAAAAAAAAAA